>NC_066567.1:7937484-7999984 GCF_024679095.1 Eriocheir sinensis
TGTTCTTGTCCTTCTTCTTCTTCTTTTTCTTCTTCGTCTTTTTCTTCTTCTTCTTCTTCTTCTTCTTCTTCTTCTACTACTTCTTGTTCTCGTTCTAGTTCTTCTTCTTCTTCTTCTTTCCTTCTTTCTTCTTCTTCTTCTCCTTCTCCTTCTTTTTCTTCTTCTTCTTCTTCCTCTTCTTCCCCTCGTTCGCCTTCAATATGCTGGGCGTGCCCAGGTGTGTCTCCACGCAACTAAACTAGTCTAATATTTTTTTTCCTCTTCTCTTCTTTCTTTTTGTATCTGTTGGTGAGCTTATCTGTTTGTTTATTTATTATTATGTTTGCGTAAGACACCTTTTTTTATTCTTTTTTTTATGTGTTGGAATGTCTCTTAGTTTCCTTGTACTTTTCTTCCTTTCCAATGTTTCCCTTCTTTTCTATTTTTCTTGTTCCTCTTATTTTATTTTCGCGTTTCTTTATTCTTCTTTCTTTTTTGTATCTTTTTTTTTATAATTATTGGTATGTCTCTTTGTTTCCTTGTACTTTTCTTCCTTTCCAATGTTTTCCTTCTTTCCTATTTTCCTTGTTCCTCTTCGTTAATTTTCACTTTTCTTTTTCTTTCTTCTTTTTTTATCTCTTTTTTGTATAATTCTTGGTATGTCTCTTAGTTTCCTTGTCTTTTCTTCCTTTCCAATATTTTTTTTACTTTTCTATCTCCTTTTTTTCTTCTCCCTCTTTTTTCTCTTTTTTTTTCTCTTTCTTTATTTCTCTGCTATTTTTTCTCCTTTCTTTCTTCTATCTTTGTCCTTCTTCCTTTTCAATGTTTTCTTTCTTTTCTTTATTCCTTGTCCCTCTTCTTTACTCTTTACTCTTTTCTTTAATTTCTTTTTTCTTTGTTATTTTCTTTCTTTTTCTTCGACTTTTCTTCCTTTCCAATATTTTCTCACTTTTCTATTTCCTTTTTTCTTGTCCATATTCGTTATTTTTTTACTTTTTTTTTTGTCTTTCTTTCTTCTTATGCCATTTTATTCCTTTTTTTCTTCTTTCTTTTCTATCTCCGTTTAACATTCACAATTCTTTACATAATTATCTTACTTTTCCATTTCCTTTTTTCTCTCCCTCTACTCACTACTTTTCTTTCCTCTGTTCCTTTGCTATATTCTTTCCTTTTTCTTCTTTCTTTTCTATTAAGTTTTAATATCCACAATTCTTTACCTAATCATACTCTTACTTTTATATTTCCTTTTCTTGTTCCTCTACTATTTACTTTTCTTTCCTCTGTTCCTTTGCTATATTCTTTCCTTTTTCTTCTTTCTTTTCTATTTAAGTTTTAACATCCACCATTCTCTATCTTCTGTGTACCCCAAACACCAAAAAATAATCTATACTCAATACTCTCAATCATACTATACATTCAAACGTTTATATATTCTCTAACGCAGCTGTGCATTCCTTCCTTTATAGTTTCATTCAGGTATCTATATTTTGGCGAGCTTAAATATTTACTTGTCAACCTGTCTGTCTGTATGTGTTTATCTATCAATACATGTTTGAATTTTTTCCATCATATTCTTTTTTTTTATTCTGTTCTTCCTGTGATTTTCTTTACTATATTGATTGATTTTATTCTCTCATCTTCTTTCTTTATCCTGTTCTTCCTTTTGGTGTTTTCTTTGTGTATTGGTGAATCTATACACGCTAACGTAGTCATATGTTCTATTTCTCGGTTTTCCGGTTTATAAATTCATCCTCTCACTTTGTTGTACTTATCAATGCGTATCTAAAGTGCGTGCGTGTGTGTGTGTGTGTGTGTGTGTGTGTGTGTGTGTGTGTGTGTGTGTTGTATAATCGGTTCGAGCCGGCCAAAACCAAGGCCTCGGTCAGAACAATAGATACCACAAGACACCAAAAGGGCATCATCAATTCCAGAGAGGTTCCGATTCTCCCCTTATGAAAAAACTGAAGTCGTCTATTGAAAGGATGATTACGTCGTTTATGGGTAGGAGAATCAAGTAATCTATAGAAAGGAGAATCAAATCGTCTATTGGAAGGAGGCTTAAGTCGTACAGGAAGGAGGTTTAAGTCGTATAGGAAGGAAAATTTAGTCGTCTATAGAAAGGAATATCAAATCATCTATAGGAAGGAGGATTAAGTCGTACAGGAGGGAGGATTAAGTCGTATAGGAAGGAAAATTAAGTCGTCTATAAAAAGAAATATCAAATCATCTATAGGAAGGAGGATTAAGTCGTACAGGAGGGAGGATTAAGTCGTCTATAGAAGGGAATATCAAATCGTCTAGAGGAAGGAGGATTAAGTCGTACAGGAGGAAGGATTAAGTCGTCTATAGAAGGGAATATCAAATCATGTATAGGAAGGAGGATTAAGTCGTACAGGAGGAAGGATTAAGTCGTACAGGAGGGAGGATTAAGTCGTATAGGAAGGAAAATTAAGTCGTCTATAGAAGGGAATATCAAATCATGTATAGGAAGGAGGATTAAGTCGTACAGGAGGAAGGATTAAGTCGTACAGGAGGGAGGATTAAGTCGTATAGGAAGGAAAATTAAGTCGTCTATAGAAAGGAATATCAAATCGTCTATAGGGGGGAGAATCAAGTCGTATTAAAAAGGAGGAAATCGTCTACACTTAAGATCACAAAACGGGCGTGAGACTGATAAACAACAGACTAACAACAGAGGGAAAGTTTAAAAGGGTTTCGATTCTTCCATTAAGTCGTCTATAGAAAGGAGAATCACGTAATCTAGCTATAGGAAAGAGGATCAAGTCTTATAGGAAGGAGGAAATAGTGTACTCTTAAGATCAAAAAGACTAACAACAGAGTAAAAGTATAAAAGAAATAACAGTCGTTCGTATGACAATAAATCTTCAATCCTTTATGATCAATGGATTGGAATTGATGATGGGACGAAAATTATAAGTATTCTTGAGTTTATAGCCACGAAGATGCGTCCTGCAAGTGGATAAGTACCAGGACAGACGCGCCATGAATAAGTGAACATCGTAACCATTTGTACACTTGCTCAAAACAGTATCGACACACCGAACAAAATTGAACCTTATGAAAAAATATGTATAACTAAAGAGTAATTTTTCGCGCTAACAACAGGCATGCGATGAATAAATAAACACGGTAAGCATTTGTACACTAGCTCAAAAAAGTATCGACACACATATGATAAACTTTGCGAAGAGCTACGTGATAACTAGTGATTTTTCGTGATGAAGAAATAGCAAAGGAAGGATTTGTACACTTGATCAAAAAAGTATCGACACACATATGATAAACTTTGCGAAAAGCTACGTGATAACTAGTGATTTCTCATGATGAATAAAGAGCAAAGGAAGGATTTGTACACTTGATCAAAAAAGTATCGACACACCAAAATGAAACTTACAGAAATACGAATAACCAGTGATTTGCGTGATGAATAGACGGAAGGAAACATTAAATTTTGTACCTAAAGAGAAGATACATATATCGCATTAACAATAGACACGCGGTGAATAAACGACTGTGGTGAGCATTTGTACGAGAGGTCAAAAAAATATCGTCACACCAGAAGCGTAAACACGTAAATGATTTGTCGCATCCGCATGTCCCATTTCCTTCCGTTCTGTTCTTAAAATACTTAAACTACAAGAAATACCGATAGTTCCTGGTGTTCGTGTCCATCCTTTGAATAAGTAACGTTATCTAAGTAATGCAGAAATAAAATATAATCAACTTAGACCAAATGCAATGAGTTTTAGTGTGCATCGAAGAGTGGCCTTGCTGCATAATGATTCCCTATAAACATCTTAGTGAATAATGGAACATGGATCAGATGGGCAGAGAGTATAACGAGTCTCCTTCTTTTTCCTTTGCTTCATCTATTTTTGCTCTCGAAGGCTCTGAACTGATTTTGTATAATTATTTGAGTGTTGTCTTCTTTTTCTTCTTTCTCTTTGGATTCGTCTCTCTTATTTTTCTATTCGACCCTATTTTGTTTTGATTTGATTTTTTTTTTTCGTCTTTTTATTCATTCTCATCTACTTCTTCTCTTCCTCGTCTTCTTTTTCCTTCTTCATCTCCTTCCTACTTGTTTCTTCTTTCTTACTTCTGCTCTCTCTCTCTCTCTCTCTCTCTCTCTCTCTCTCTCTCTCTCTCTCTCTCTCTCTCTCTCTCTCTCTCTCTCTCTCTCTCTCTCTCTCTTTATTCTCTCTCTCTCTCTCTCTCTCTCTCTCTCTCTCTCTCTCTCTCTCTCTCTCTCTCTCTCTCTCTCTCTCTCTCTCTCTCTCTCTCTCTCAGATTGTATTATATTTATTATCATTTATATTTCAATCTCTGTTTATTCTTTCACTCTTCTATCGCTGTTTCTACAATATGATCTCCATCTACTTAACGTTTAAATCCAATATATAATAGAAAGAATATGATGCGCTATTTTTTCATTACACATACGTTTACTATGTTATGTAATGTTACGTTATGCTAATGTTACTAATCCTAATGTTACTAATACTAATGATTATGTTGTTATGTTTATGTTGTTATGTTGTTGTGTTGTGTTATGTTATTTTATGTTATGTTATGTTATATGTGCCTATGAGTGTCAATATTCGTGTATACTTAAACAGAATGCACATTATGACTTTATAGAATGTTACGTAATGAGTTTGTGATTGCATTCATTAACTGACTAACTAACTGACTGACTTTCCAGACGCTTAAAAATTCACAGTCACTTTCATTAAGCATATCAGTAAAAGCACTCGATCAATATGACAGTCACATCTTCCTATCTTCTATCTTTTTTCAATGTTATCTTATCTTATCTCTCCCCACATTATCTTTTGTCTCACGCACTCGCTTTCACTCGCAGGTTATCTTCTTATCTTTTCTTATTTTCCTTCATTTTCCGTCACTTCAAAAACCGCTCACCACCAATAATAATAATAATAATAATAATAATAATAATAATAATAATAATCGACTTTGCACGGTCACTTTGCACGTCTACTTTGAACACAGACTAAGAACAGAATGAAGGAGTGAAGGAGTTAAGAAGGAGGAGGAGGAGGAGGAGGTGTCTAGCTACTTTTTACTCTCCCTCTCTCTGCCCTTAGTCCCTTCCTCCCTCTCTCCTCCTCCCTCCCTCTTCCTCCCCTCCTTCATCTCCCTCTAATATGCGACTGTCCATCTTCCTCTCTCTCCCTCTCTCTTTCTCTCTCTCTTTGACCCTCCTTATATAATCTTCACTTTCCTCCCTCCCTTTTTCTCTCCCTTCCTCCCTCCCTCTTCTCCTCTCCTTCGATCCTTCCCTCTCCGACCTGTTTTTGCATTATTCTCATTCTTCTTTTTCCTCTTTTTTTCTTTCCTTTCCTTCTCTCTTTCTCCTACATGATTATAGGTGATGGAGGACACTGGGAAAGGCCGTTGTCCCTCCCTCCCTCTCCCTCTCCCACTCCCTCTCTTTTCCCTTCATCTCTTATTAATATGATGATGATGATGATGATGATGAAGAGGAGGATATCTTTCTTACACTCAAACGAAAATGCAGAAGTACTCAACACACACACACACACACACACACACACACACACACACACACACACACACACACACACACTGTTGCTTTAGGCCCTACGAAAACATGTATATCAACCGTCCTGTCAAGCGTGAGTGGTTGAAAAATGCCCCTCTCTCTCTCTCTCTCTCTCTCTCTCTCTCTCTCTCTCTCTCTCTCTCTCTCTCTCATTACTTATTACTTTCCCCTCTTCTCTTTTCCTTTCCTCCAGTTTTTTTCCTCCCTTCTCTCCATCGTTTTCCTCCTTCATTTTTTTTCTCTCTCTCGCATTCCACTTTTCATTTCCGTTATTAATTTTACTTCTTTTTCCCATCCTCTCTCTCTCTCTCTCTCTCTCTCTCTCTCTCTCTCTCTCTCTCTCTCTCTCTCTCTCTCACCTCGTTTGTGCTGCAGGAGGTTGACAATTGAAGCCGATTTGAGAGCCGTGTATCTTGCCTTTTTCCACTTGTTTTCGGTCATCGTGCCAAGACCAAGACCAAGGCTCGAGGTAGTGTAGCAGCGGGGATTAGGAAACGGATGCGAGACGTCACTTATAGGAATGCAGGTTTTCTATTTAGCAACGGGGATAAGGAAACGGATGCGAGACGTCACTTATAGGAATGCAGGTTTTCTATATAATGTTTCGTCTCTCCACTGTTACACTCTCTTATCTCGTCTCTTTTCTTCTTCTTGTTCTCTTTCTACTTCGCTTTCGTTGTTTCTACTTTCATTTTCTCTTCCTCGGCGTCTCGGGTGTTTGGGGCCGACTCTACAGGTGGTTTCAAGTGTCAACGCCCCTTCCTCTCTATCTGATTCTATATAATGTTGTCTCTCCACTGTTACATTCTAATATCTCGTCTCTTTTCTTCTCGTCCTCTTTCTATTTCTCCCTCATTGCTTCACTTTACTTCTCTCGTTCTCTGCGTCTCGGGTCTTTGGGGCCGACTCGACGGTAGCCTCATGTATCCGCACTCCAAGCTTCCCAGATTATCGTACTCAGCACATAGTATTTTTCGGTTTCTCACCCATCAGTATATAAAAGACCACCGGTACTTTACGTTTTTAACATTATCTTTAACTGGATATCGCTAAAGGTGCGGCTACGACAGTTTTGGGTCCTGAAACTGATAAATGATTACTTTTTAACATTATCTTTAACTGGATATCGCTAAAGGTGCGGCTACGATAGTTTCTTGGGTCCTGAAACTGATAAATGCTTACTTTTTAACATTATCCTTAACTGGATATCGCTAAAGGTGCGGCTATGACAGTTTCTTGGGTCCTGAAACTGATAAATGCTTACTTTTTAACATTATCCTTAACTGGATATCGCTAAAGGTGCGGCTATGACAGTTTCTTGGGTTCTGAAACTAATAAATGCTTACTTTTTAACATTATCTTTAACTGGATATCGCTAAAGATGCGGCTATGACAGTTTCTTGGGTCCTGAAACTGATAAATGCTTACTTTTTTAACATTATCTTTAACTGGATATCGCTAAAGGTGCGGCTACGATAGTTTCTTGGGTCCTGAAACTGATAAATGCTTACTTTTTTAACATTATCTTTAACTGGATATCGCTAAAGGTGCGGCTATGACAGTTTCTTGGGTCCTGAAACTGATAAATGCTTACTTTTTTAACATTATCTTTAACTGGATATCGCTAAAGGTGCGGCTACGATAGTTTCTTGGGTCCTGAAACTGATAAATGCTTACTTTTTAACATTATCTTTAACTGGATATCGCTAAAGATGCGGCTATGACAGTTTTGGGTCCTGAAACTGATAATGCAATGTTCTGAGTACGATAATATGGTGACGCTGCCCTACTCTCCCTCTCTACATGATTCGTCTCATAATAAAAATAATAGGGAGTGACAACCGCGACGTCCCGATACGCTTTTGTTTTAGGTCAGCCCTTCAGCGTGGAATTTTACGTTACCTATAGATGGGAAGTGCCTTAATTATTCACTTTTGTTGATAATTTTCAAGAAGAGTGTATATATCAAGACACCTCTCCATCCGAAATTGACCTCTCTTTTGGTCACTCTATACTTATCGCGATATGAGAGCAATAGTTAGCGGGCTTTTATTTTCTACATCTTCTTTTTGTTGCTCTTAAGTTGTAAAAAAAAAAATAATAATAATAAAAAAAATAAAAAATAAAAACGATGGTGACAAAACTTAGGGATGTCTGAAATAATCTCTGGCAAAATATGAACCTGATCCAACACTTTATACGACAGTTATTCCCGAAAAGCGAAGGAACACGACCTCTGAGACCCATAGTGACCGCCCTTTTCCCCTCCCTTGTGTACCATTTTATCTTTTTAATTTTAATTTCATGACACTACTTACCACAATGGTTAATAAATGTATAATCCTTGTGGTGGTCCTGCCTGGCATTTTTCCTCCCTCTTCCTCTCCCTTCTCCTGCAACAATAAACTATCAATCAATCAATCAATAGCGTATTTGCGTCGTACTCTTAATCACGGTGTTGCCACTTCACATATAGATAAACATATACGCGAGGCAAGCAGGCAAGCAGATAGGCACAGAGCTCTTGGTAATACACACTGTTAAGGCGATTTTGTTTAACAGGGATTGTAATGGAAATGGAAACAAAGCTAAAATGGATACAACTCTGGACGTAGTGAGAGAGAAAGTGGGCGTGTCAAACCTCAGTGAAGCCAAAATGGATACAACTCTTGACGCACTGAGAGAAAAACGTACATAATAATACTCACTGTCAAGGCGATTTTAATTAACAGGGATCGTGATGAAATGTAAACAAAGCGAAAATGGATACAACTCTGGACGTAGTGAGAGAGAAAGTGGGCGTGTCAAACCTCAGTGAAGCTAAAATGGATACAACTCATGACGCACTGAGAGAAAAACGTACATAATAATACACACTGTCAAGGCGATTTTAATTAACAGGGCTCGTGATGGAAATGTAAACAAAGCTAAAATAGATACAACTCTAGACGCACTGAGAGAAAAAGTGGGCGTGTCAAACCTCAGTGAAGCCAAAATGGATACAACTCATGACGTGGTGAGAGAAAAACGTACATAATAATACACACTGTCAAGGCGATTTTAATTAACAGGGATCGTAATGAAATGTAAACAAAGCTAAAATGGATACAACTCTGGACGAAGTGAGAGAAAAAGTGGGCGTGTCAAACCTCAGTGAAGCTAAAATGGATACAACTCATGACGTAGTGAGAGAGAAAGTGGGCGTGTCAAACCTCAGTGAAGCCAAAATGGATACAACTCATGACGTAGTGAGAGAAAAAGGTAAAAATAAGTGACGAGCAAATACCAGAAAAGCTAAACTGAATACATTTCTTGACGTACTGAGAGGAAAAGGAGGCGTGTCAAACCTCAGTGAAGCTAAAATGGATGTAACTCTTGACGTGGTGAGAGAAAAACGTTAATAAGTGACCAGCAAACACCAGTGACGCTAAAACGGATGCAATTCTTGACGCACTGAGTGGAAAAGTAAGCGGGTAACAAGCTAATGACACCAGGGAAGCTAAAATGGAAACAACTCTTGACGCACTGAGAGAAAACGTTAGCGAGTGACAAGCAAAACAAGACAAGCTAAAATGGATACACTTCTTGAGGTACTGAGAGGCGACGTCGCTAAAATGGATACACTTCTTGAGGTACTGAGAGGCGACGTCGCTAAAATGGGTACAGTTCTTGAGGTACTGAGAGGCGACGTCGCTAAAATGGGTACAGTTCTTGACGCACTGAGAGAAAACGTAAGCGAATGACAAGCAAATAACACCAGTAAAGCTAAAATGGATACACTTCTTGAGGTACTGAGAGGCGACGTCGCTAAAATGGGTACAGTTCTTGACGCACTGAGAGGAAACGTTAGCGAGTGACAAGCAAAACAAGAGAAGCTAAAATGGATACACTTCTTAAGGTACTGAGAGGCGACGTCGCTAAAATGGGTACAGTTCTTGACGCAGTGAAAGGAAACTTTAGCGAGTGACAAGCAAACACCAGAAAAGCTAAAATGGATACACTTCTTGAGGTACTGAGAGGCGACGTCGCTAAAATGGGTACAGTTCTTGACGCAGTGAGAGGAAACGTTAGCGAGTGACAAGCAAAACAAGAGAAGCTAAAATGGATACACTTCTTAAGGTACTGAGAGGCGACGTCGCTAAAATGAGTACAGTTCTTGACGCAGTGAGAGAAAACGTAAGCGAATGACAAGCAAAACAAGAGAAGCTAAAATGGATACACTTCTTGAGGTACTAAGAGGCGACGTCGCTAAAATGGGTACAGTTCTTGACGCAGTGAGAGAAAAACGTTAGCGAGTGACAAGCAAAACAAGAGAAGCTAAAATGGATACACTTCTTAAGGTACTGAGAGGCGACGTCGCTAAAATGAGTACAGTTCTTGACGCAGTGAGAGAAAACGAGGTGAGGGAGTGATGACAAGCAGACGAAACACCACCAACACCAGCACTATAACACCAGCCGCTCCTCCGCTGCTTCCACTGCACCTACAACGGATGCTGCCACTGATACGCCCTGCTGCACACTGCTTCGGTAGGTAGCAGGTATGACGTCATTATCTCACCGTTTGTCATTGGAATTTCCCATTTTCTTTTTCCACGTTATCGCCCAGAGAGAGAGAGAGAGAGAGAGAGAGAGAGTAAACGCAAGAGTGAGTGAGTAAGAACAAGTTATTACGTGTGTGTCTGTCTGTGTGTGTGTGTTTGTGTGTGTGTGTGTGTGTGTGTGTTTAGGGCGGAGGGCGTGATTGCAGAGTGAACGAGGTCATCGATGAGAGACAGAGAGAGAGAGAGAGAGAGAGAGAGAGAGAGAGAGAGAGAGAGAGAGAGAGAGAGAGAGAGAGAGAGAGTAAATGGGCCGTATCGGGGAGAAGAAAAAAAAAACAGAGCAGGAGGAGGAAAAAGAAAGGTGATGGAGGAGGAGGAGGAGGAAAAAGCAAAAAAAAAGTAAGGTAAAAAAAACACAAAACAGTTAGTTAGGAAAAACACATAAAAGCAGTAATATAAGCAGGTTAATTAGCAGGTAAAATTAAACAATAAAAAACTGAGTAAAGAAAACATAAAAGAAAAAAAAGTAAAAAATCAACAACAGGTAAATCAGAAAATAAAGACAATCAAGCAGGCAGGTGAGCAAAGCAAGCAGGTAAACTAGCAGGTAAAAAAAAATAACAAAACAACAAAGAAAAAAACACATACATAAAAAAAGTATAAAACAAAAACAAATAAAGGTAAGTCAGATAAGCAGGCAAGCAGGTGATCAAAACAAGCAGGTAAAGACAAACAATAGCAAAACAACAAAGAAAAAAAAACCTAAAACAACAAAGAAAAACAAAGTAATTCAGATAAGCAAGATATGGTGATTCAGATAAGCAAGCAGGCAGGTGAGCAAGGCAAGCAGGAAAATTAGCAGGTAGACGCGTGCAAGCGGACAGGTGAGGTGGGTGTGCTATCATCAGGTAAGCATGCAAAGTGGCCCTCACCTGTCCCCCGCCCCCCTCTCTCTCCCCCCTTTACCTTCCCTCCCTCCCTCCCACCGCCCCCTTTTCACTCTCTCTCTCTCTCTCTCCCTGTACCTTTCCTCCCTCCCTCCCACCGCCCCCTTTCACCTCCTTCTCCTCTTCCCCCCTTTGTTTGGTATTGCGCGCTACCCGTCTAACCCAAGGAAACGATCGTTGCTTATAATAATTAATGTTGTGATGGATAATTAAGTAACTCGAGACGCGTGTGATGATAAAAAAGAGAAAACCAGGTGTGAGAAAAAAAGTGTATGTCAGCAGGTTTTTTTGTGGAGAAATCGAAAAGAAAAGAAAAAAATGAGGAATAAAAGGAAGATTTTTTGGGGGGGGTAGAGATATATTGTTTCGTGAATTTATTGATAACTTAACGAAAAAAATATAGTTGAAAAATGACAAACAAGATGAGAGAAAAAGAATATATGCCAGCGATTGCCTTTTTTTAATTTTATTTGCTGGAGAAGGCGAATAAAAAATAGAAGATGAAAAGCCGGAACACAGATGGATTTTTTTTATGAAGGAGATAAATTGGTTGGTGAATTTATTGATAACTTGACGAAAAAAATATATGCTTGCAAGATTTTTTGTGTGTTACTGAAGAGGGCGAATAAAAAAATAAAGATGAAAAGCAGGAACACAGATGGATTTTTTTTTATGGAGATAAAGTGGTTGGTGAATTTATTGATAACTTGAGGGAAAAAAATATATGCTTGCAATTTCCTTTTTCCTTTTTGTGTGTTACTGAAGAAGACGAATAAAAAAATAAAGATGAAAAGCAGGAACACGGATGAATTTTTTTTTTATGAAGGAGATAAATTGGTTGGTGAATTTATTGATAACTCGAGGAAAAAAAATATAGGCTTGCAATTTTCTTTCCCTTTTTTTCTTTTTTGCTGAAGAAGTCGAGTAAAAAAAGTAGGAACAAAGTCGGCATTTTTTTAAGGATGGAGATAAATTTGTTGATGAATTTGGTGATGAATCGAAAGTTAAAAGAAATACAGGTGAGAAAATAAATATAAGCTTGCAATATCCCTTTTTGTTTTACTGGAGAAGTCGAATTGAATAGAAGCAGTTGATTTTTTTTCTATATGATGAAGATAAAATAGTTAGTAAATTTATTGATGAATCGAAAGTAAAAAAAAAAGAAACTCATAAGCTAGGTGAGGAAAATGAATATGCTTGCAATTTTCCTTTTTTTATGAAGAAGTTGAATAAAAAGAGAAAAAGGCAGAGAGAGTTGGATTTTTTTGCGCTGGAGGTAAACTGAGCGGTAAGTTTATTGATGAATCGACAGTTAAAAAAATGCTGTATTGTGTGAAGAAAAAATGTTACTGGAGAGACGTGGTGGAATTTAAGTTAATGGTAAATGAATAAAAAAATACCTCTGTTACGTGTTCATGGACAAAGAAATAGCACTGAGGCGGAAGAATATTAAAAAGGGTGTTACTACTACTACTACTACTACTACTACTACTACTACTACTACTATTACCACTACTTCTACTACTACTACTACTGTGCTATTACTACTACTACTACTACTACTACTACTACTACTATTGTGCTACTACTACTACTACTACTACTACTACTACTACTACTACTATACTACTACTACTACTACTACTACTACTACTATCACTACTACTACTACTAACATCACCATCACCACCACTACTATTACCACTACTACTACTACCACCACCACTACTACTATTACCACTACTACTACTACTACTACTATAACAACAGAGAGGGTAAAAAAAAGTGTAGCAACCAATTACGTAGAGTGTTACAAAATTACTCTCTTTTTATCTTCCTCTTTAAGATAATAACACACACGAAAAAATTAAGGTGCAGAAAACGCATTCGTGACACTGCAAATTCAACCTTACACAACAAACGCCAAAGGTATTCAACCCTCTCAAAAGGTGCATAGGATCATCCGGTAATGGGGGGGTTCGATCCTCTCAAATGGGTACAAAAGGGATTGAACTCCTTTATATAGGGTATTGGATCCTCTCATAAGGGTGTTGGATTGTCTTATAACCTTACCAGGGTGAATCTTCATTACGATGCTCTTATGTCCTTCAATGCGTGTTGGTTGTAAGTCAGTCTCGATAGGAAGCCCCAGAAAAGCTAAACGTAATGAAGAATAAATAGTTTAGTAGTAGTAGTAGTAGTAGTAGTAGATGTAGATGTAGTAGCAGTAGTAGTAGTAGTAGCAATAGTAGTAGTAGTAGTAGTAGGAGGAGGAGGAGGAGGAGCAGCGAGTAGCGGGCTTTTTTATTAGTTTCCTTTTTTGTGCCCTTGAGCTGTCTCCTTTGTTGTAAAAAAAAAGTAGTAATAGTAGCAGTAGTAGTAGTCGTAGTAGAAGAAGTCGTAGTAGTAGTAGTAGTAGTAGTAGTAGTAGAGGCATACAGTTTAGATGGAACTGTGCATTATATAACTTGATGAGAATATAGTGTGTGTGTGTGTGTGTGTGTGTGTGTGTGTGTGTGTGTGTGTATGAACTGTTTACCATGCATGACTTACTAGCAATAGGAGGGAGGGGCTGGGTAGACTTAGTGGCTTTTAACCATTAACTAGGAACTCGTTGGCGTGCATTACTTTTATTTATTCATCCACTTATTCATTTAACTCTTATCTATTTCACCCATTGATTTATTTTAATTACTGTGTAGGTTAACTGATTTGATTCTTGGCGAGTTTGTCGATAACACCATAGTCACGTGTGTGTGTGTGTGTGTGTGTGTGTGTGTGTGTGAGAGAGAGAGAGAGAGAGAGAGAGAGAGAGAGAGAGAGAGAGAGAGAGAGAGAGAGAAATATTATACGACCTTATGTAAACTCTGTCCTTGTAATAATCTAATAATCACAGCTTACTATACACACACACACACACACACACACACACACACACACACACAAAACCTCCCCCCCCCCTCCATCCACCCCTCACCACACACACCAAAGACGACATACATACAGTTCACAATCTTACCCTTGATCCAGATTGCCAAGAAAAAGAAGTACTAATGTTATGCCTCGTAATGATAGAGCGCCCTACAAGCTCTCACTGCCTTCATGTAATATTAAGGAGCCACTCGCTTTTGACGTTGCGTGAATCTGTGCTTTTACGGGTACAGGCAGATCGATCCGTCCGCGTCTCGTTATACGGGGAAAATGTTGTAAGGAGAACTGTCAGGTCTCTAAACATCAATTTTCTCACTTTATTTTGTCCTATTTTCCAACTTTCTCAATTCTTTCCTGCTTTCCTACTTCTTTATACCGGTACTCTTTTTTTCTTTCTAATCATTTTTTCTTTTTTATGTTATTCTACTTTCTCATTTTCTCAACTCTTACTTTTCTCCTTTCTCTATTCTTCCTTATTTTCTACTTTTTTCCTATTTTCCTATTTTATTACTTTTCTACTTCCTCTACTCTTTCCTATTCTTTCTACCCTTTCCTACTCTCTCTCTCTCTCTCTCTCTCTCTCTCTCTCTCTCTCTCTCTCTCTCTCTCTCTCTCTCTCTCTCTCTCTCTCCTTTCTCTCTCTCTGCTCTTTCCTACCTTTCCTACTTTACTACTTTTTCATTTCCTTTACTTTCCTACTTTCTCACGCTTACTTTCCTTCTTTCTCTATTCTTTCCTTCTTCCTTTATTCTTTCCTCTTCTCTCTTCTCTTTCCTAATTTCCTTTCTCTACTCCGTCCTTCTTTTCAGCTCTCTACTCTTCCCTCCTTCCCTCCTTCCTCTATCCCTTTCTCACAATCCTTCCTTCCTTGCAGTTATGGTTATTAGCGACGTAGCATGAATCCATTACTTCTTTGTTCTTTTTTCCGGCCTTCCTGGTAATTCTAAAAGGCATAATGCACTCGTAAACTAGAGACAAGGCAGCTTACCGTCGAAATGGCCGTGTTTACTCTACTCAGAAAAGAACACAAGATTGCTAACTGCGAAAGGATATAGAGGAGGAAGAGGAGGAGGAGGAGGAGGTATTGAGTAAGCAGAAAAGCAGGTAAATACAAATATAGAGATTAAAAACAGATAGACGCATAGAGATAGATAGACCGATAACAAAGCAAGCGTTCAGTAGTGAGAAGATTGACCCGTTGGAAAGGCGGAAGTGTAAATATTTCATGTATCTTCTGTAATAGCTTTTGTTTGGCGTAACGTTCAGAAGTATTGGCGTTTTGATACCAGAGATTGTAACTGTGGTGTTATTTTAGTTAGTATTACGTTGTTATTCTTGTTATTCTATTGTTATTCTTTTGTTATTCTATTATTATTATCATTATTATTCGTTGTTTTAGTTATTGTAGTTACGTTATTCCAGTCAGTCTTATGAGTTAATATAATAGTCTTTTTTTCATGCACATACTTGTTTCTGCACTGTTTGGGACATGGGAGGGAGGGGTAGGGGGCATACACAGACCTCCTCCCTTGTATTTTAACTTCTTACAACAACAACAACAAATACAACGAAAACAAACAAATAACTCCAGTAGGAAAGATCAGTTAGTTTTTCTTTCACTGCCAACGATAACAGTGCCACCAAAATTGAAACCTAGAAGATGCTGATTTATGGTACACTATTGAAATATTTTACGTCAACAAATACAACGAAAACAAACAAATAACTCCAGTAAGAACGATGATGACAGTACCGCCAAAACTTAAAACCTAAAAGAACGTCTAACATCAACCTATTTCAACCAGTTACGTCAACAAATACAACGAAAACAAACAAACAACTCCAGTAGAAAAGGTCAGTTAGTTTGTCTTTCACTGCCAACGATGATGACAGTGCCGCCAAAATTAAAACCCCAAAAAACCCGTCTAATTTCAACCTATTTCAACCGTTTACGTCAACAATTACAACGAAAACAATACAAAAGCTAGAGTAGAAAAGGTCAGTTAGTTTTCTTTCACGGCCAACGATGATAACAGCACCTCCAAAACTGAAACCCAGAAGATGCTGATTTATTTTACCCAATCTTTTCTTTTTTACGTCAACCATTACTGTAAAAACAACCAAATGACTCCAGTAGGAACGGTCAGTTTTGTAGCAGTGCCCCCGAAATGAAATCAAAAGGACACTATTTAAGTTCAGCATACTATAACTTTCTTTGCAATAATAGATACAACGAAATATTACGCAAACAAAATAGAAACCAGTAGGAAAGATTAGTTTTGTAGCAGTGCCAGCGATACAAACACTGCCGTCAAATCTAATACCTAGTAGAAGAACGTAACCTCAACCTTTTATAGCCATTTGCATCAAGAAATACAACGGAAACAATACGATAGATACAGTTAAAAAGGTCAGTTAGTATTTCTTTCACTGCCAACGGTGATAACAGTGCCATCAACATTAAAACCTAACAGAACGTATAACTTCAACCGATCATGACCATTTACACCAATGAATATATATAACGCACACAACCAAATATAACTCCACAAGGAAAGATCAGTTATATTTTTTCTTTCACTGCCATCAACATTAAAACCTAAAAGAACGTCTAACTTCAACCTATTTCAACCACTTACGTCAACAAATACAACGAAAACAATACAATAGCTACAGTAGAAAAGGTCAGTTAGTTTGTCTTTCACTGCCAACGATACTAACAGTGCCTCCAACATTAAAACCTAAAAGAACGTATATAACTTCAACCGATCATGACCAACGAAAATATATAACGCACACAACCAAATAACTCCACTAGGAAAGGTCAGTCCGGATCTTTTTTCACTGCCAACGATGCCAACAGTGCCTCCAAAACTTAAAACCTAAAAGAACGTTAACTGCAGCCTATATTTCAACCATTTACGTCAACAATTACAACGAAAACAATACAATAGCTAGAGAAGAAAAGGTCAGTTAGTTTGTCTTTCACTACTAACGATATACTAACAGTGCCATCAACATTAAAACCTAAAAGAACGTATAACTTCAACCGATCATGACCATTTACACCAACGAATATATATAACGCACACAACCAAATAACTCCAGCAGGAAAGGTCAGTTCGGGGAAGGCTGGCGGTGACTCACAAGATCTCTACGCAGGACCAACACGCGGCCAACCAGTTTCCACCTCGTCATTTTCCCAACACGAGAGGAAGAGGAATAACAACAACGGGGGCTCTTCAGTCTAATATAAACGCTAACTCACGCTTAACTCCTTGACGTATTAGGGTGAGGGTCAGGCATAGTACAGCAAGACCCATGAGCGTTATTTTAAGCATGATTTACGCAGAGGAATGTTTGAAGTTTAAGAGGAATTATGTAATCTCTGACGTGACATACGGATGATCTCGCATGCCGCTCTCCCCTTTCATGCGTCCCGCTCCACATTTACCACCCCAGAACGGACAAACTACGCACTCACGTCACTCCCCCCTTCACCCTGACGTAGGTACAACTCTTACCTTCCATATGACAGGAGATAGCGTCCATACCCCACCTGGTTTCAGCGTAAAAAGCGAAATAGTACCAGCTCACGCCTCCTCGACCCCGCGAGTAACTCCATTCAGATCACTATAACAAGCAGACCATAGCCTCAGGACACTTCTCCCCACACCCAGACGTAGATGGAACTCTTACCTTCCATATGACAGGAGATAGCGTCCATACACCACCTTGTTTCAGAGTAAAAAGCGAAATAGTACCAGCTCTCGCCTCCCCGACCCCGCCAGTAGCTCCATTCTAGATCACTATAACAGACAGATTATACCCTCTTCTCCCTACACCCAGACGTAGATACAACCCTTACCTACCTTTTAACATGATATAACGTCCCTATACCACCTCCTTTCAGTCTAAAATGCGAACTAATACTAGCTCTCCCCTGATTCTGTCGTACCCTATGGATTTGTTAACGCCATGTAAATCCCCATATCAGGCGACTTAAACAGCTAAATCAGCCCCCTATAAACCCAGACATAGTTACAACCCTCATATACCTTACGGCAGAAGATTAACGTCCCTACGCAAACTCTAATGCGTTAAAGACGAACTGATAGGAGTTAGCTCTCATCTCAACCCGAAAGTGACAACTTCTTAACTCCATTTCAGATCCTCATAACAGACAAACTATATATCTTAGTCACTCCTCCATGTACACACACGTAGATACAACCCTTACATACCTTATAGTAGGAGATGGATCCCCTACACCGTCTCCTTTGAGCGTAAAAGGTTAACTGATTACTGAATACTGATACTCTCTTCCATCATTGACCCCGAAAATGACAACTCCATTCTGACCCTTATTACAGACAAAGTATACAATCAAGACACTCCTCCATAAACATACAAGTAGATAAAACCCTTACATACCTTAGTGCAGGAGGTGGAGAGCCTAAACCGTCTTCTTCATGCGTAAAAGGCTAACTGATTACTGATACTCTTTTCTGTCCTCCCCGCTCCCATCACTGGCCCCGAAAATAACAACTCCATTCAGATCCTCATTACAGACGAACTATACAACTTAGACACTCCTCCAAACACATAGACATAGATAAACCCTTTACATACCTTAGTGAAAAAGATGGGGAGCCTACACCGTCTTCTTTAAGCGTAAAAGGCTAACTGACTACTGGTACTCTCTTCTGATGTTCCCGCTCCCACACACCACCACCACCATGACTTCCTTAACTCTATCCCCTTTTGCTCTCTTCCTCTCCCTCCCCCTCAGCTGGCGCCAGACACACGCAGACTCCCTTGCTCTCTTTTTTTTTTTATCAGCGTAATAGCGCAGATTTATCAGGGAGAGGGAGGGAGAGGGAAAGTGAGGGAAGGAGAGGGAGGGAGAGGAAGGGTGGCTAGCATCGTCAGTTTGTCTTGTAACATGGCAACGTGTGTACTGGAATGGCAATGGACATGTACGTGTGGATGTGTGTGTGTGCCCCCAAGGCGTTAAGGCGGTGCACTCCTCAGAACCTTCCTTCACTGTTGTCAAGATAGAGAGAGAGAGAGAGAGGGGCACTGTATATTTATAGCTTATTTATGGATTGTTATGAGAAAATGATGCAAACTGGTTAAATTAGAATGATAAACAAGTAAATCACGAGAGAGAGAGAGAGAGAGGGGCACTGTATATTTATAGCCTATTTATGGATTGTTATGAGAAAATGATGCAAACTGGTTAAATTAGAATGATAAACAAGTAAATCACAGAAGAGAGAGAGAGAGAGAGAGAGAGAGAGAGAGAGAGAGAGAGAGAGAGAGAGAGAGAGAGAGAGAGAGAGAGATTGTAAGACGTACTGTATATGCATTTACGAATTGTTATGAATGAATAATGCAATCTAGTTACACTAAGAAAATAATTGAGTAAATAGGACCCAAGAAAAACAATATGAAATGATGACAGTTTAGCATCAAAGGAAGAAACAAATAAAAAGGGAACAAAACAAACAATAAAAACAAACAAAAAAGCTTTCAAGAAAAAAAGGAACTGAAATAAAAAAAAAATGGGAACAGAATCACAAGAAAAATGGGAAAACAACAAGAAAGAGAATAACAACAAAACAAAACAGAAAACACGAACACAACACAAAAAGAAAAAAAAAACGAGAATACATAGAAAGTGAAAAAACGGGAATAGGAATACAGATAAAAGCAGGAATGGGAATATAACAGACACACAAATATAGCCACACGAAGAAGCATTCACTCTAACCTCTTTACGAAATTCTTATACACAGTTCACTTCGTTATTCACAGCTGCTTGCGGCCAGACTAACCCTTCGATAATCAATAAAATCACGTGACCCAGAGAGAGAGAGAGAGAGAGAGAGAGAGAGAGAGTTGTGACTGGTTCTGAGCGGGGTGTGAAAATAACAGGAAGATAAAAAAGTAAGATAAACAAGCAAGAGGGAAGGAGAGAGAGAGAGAGAGAGAGAGAGAGAGTAAGCAGAAAGTGTAAAAAGAAAACAGAAACGAATGAGAAAAAGTGAAATAAACGAACAGAGAGAGAGAGAGAGAGAGAGAGAATAAGCAGAAAGTGTAGAAAAAACACAGAAAAGAATGAGAAAAAGTGAAATAAACGAAGAGAGAGAGAGAGAGAGAGAGAGAGAGAGCACCTATTATTTCTTTCAGGTGAGTATAGAGCAACAGGTGAGAGCGAGACTGCTAACTAATCGACAGGTGTAGCACAAAAAAAGGATCTCTCTCTCTCTCTCTCTCTCTCTCTCTCTCTCGCTCTCTCTCTTTTCTCATTTTTTCTGTTTTTTACACTTTCTGCTTACTCTCTCTCTCTCTCTCTCTCTCTCTCTCTCTCTCTCTCTCTCTCTCTCTCGTTTATCTCACTCTTCATTTTTTTCTGTTTTTTCTCTCTCTCTCTCTCTCTCTCTCTCTCTCTCTCTCTCTCTCTCTCTCTCTCTCTCGTTTATCTCACTCTTTTCTCATTTTTTTCTGTTTTTTACACTTTCTGCTTACTCTCTCTCTCTCTCTCTCTCTCTCTCTCTCTCTCTCTCTCTCTCTCTCTCTCTCACTCTTTTCTGTTTTTTACACTTTCTGCTTACTCTCTCTCTCTCTCTCTCTCTCTCTCTCTCTCTCTCTCTCTCTCTCTCTCTCTCTCTCTCTCTCTCTCTCTCTCTCTCTCTCTCTCTCTCTCTCTCTCTCTCTCACCACTCTACTGTGCCACTGAAGGTCATAACAGAGTAAGGTCAGTAAGATAAGATACATGTTTCCATTAGCTATTAAGAGGTGACATATGCAAAATGTTAAGATTAGATTTAGATAAACACTACGAGATAACACTAAGGATTGCGTCAGAGTAATATATAACACAAGACAGGAAGGTTAAATAATGCATAACGTGATAGATTGATGAAGAGAGAATAAAGGAAAATGAAACTGAAATAGAAGGAAGGGATAAGAGAGAGAATGAGAGAGAAAAAAACGGAGAAACGAGAGGAAAAGGAAATAGAGAGGAAAGAGTAACATGTTATTGGAGATAGCTAGATAATGTGAGATATTAAGAAAAGGAAAAAGAAATTAGAAAAAGACAGAAAAAACGAGGGAAGTAAGAACAGAGTGGGAATGAAAATGGAGAAAAGGAACATATCATTTAAGACAGTAAGATAAAGTAACATATATCGTGATAAATCAATTAATTAAAAAAGAGAGAAAAAGGATAAAAAGACCGAAGAAAGGAACGAAAGAAAAGAGAGGGAGAGAGAAAAACAGAGAAAAAGGACGCATTATTTAAGATAGTAAGATAACATATAACATGAGAAATCAAAATAAAAGAGAGAAAAAGGATAAAAATGATAGAAAAACAGGAAAGAAAGAAAAGAGAGGGAGAGAAAATAAGGGAAAAGTGACATATTATACGCATGAGAAATAGAGTAAGAGAAACAATAAGAAAAAAAGACAGGAAAAGAGGAAAGAAAGAAAAGAGAGGGAGAGAAAATAAGGGAAAAGTGACACATTATACGCATGAGAAATAAAGTAAAAAAGAGAAAAAAAACAGGAAAAAGAAGAAAGAAAGAAAAGAGATAGAAAGATAAAATAAAAAGTGCGGCATATACGAGATAATTAGACAAAGCAACACACGATACGAAACATTAAAAGAAAATAACAGTGTACGACAATTTTTATGACCCTAGAGGAATAAAAAATAATAAAACAGTAATAAAAAATCAAATAAAAATAATAGAAAAAATAAAAAAAGGCATAAAAAGTAATAAAATAATGTGTGGATGACGTTAGAGTGTGTTTAGCTGATTAGATGAGTCAGAGAGAGAGAGAGAGAGAGAGAAAGAGAGAGAGACAGAGAGAGAGAGAGAGAGAGAGAGGGGGGGGGGGGGGAAGTGGCAGCAAGGAAGATACGGAGAGAGTGCAAAGAGTGGACAAGCTTGGCGCCAGCGTGGGTGAATCAATAAAGTGTGTGTGTGTGTGTGTGTGTGTCGCGGGAATCGCACGTGTTGAAATGTGTTGCAAGAAAATCAATGCGGAAAGAAAGGAAATCAATGCTGAGAGAAAGAAAGCAAGAAAAAGATAAAGAAACTATAATTTACACTAAGAAAGAAAGTGAGAAAGGAATAGAGGAGAGAATGAAAGGATGCGGAAGAGAAAGAAAGGAAGAAGGGAGAAAGTAAGGAAGGAAATAAGAAAGAAGGAAAGGAAGGAGAAAGAAAGGAGAAAAAGAAAGAAGGGAGAAAGAAAGAAAGATAAAAAGGAGAAAGAAAGGAGAAAGAAAGGAGAACGAAAGGAGAAAGGAAGAAAGGAGAAAAAGAAAGAAGGGGGAAAGAAAGAAAGAAAGAAAGAAAGAACGAAAGGAAGAAAAAAAGGAAAAGAAAGAAAGAAAGACAAGATAACTAATTTACCAGGAAAGGAAGTATGGAAAAAGAAAGGAGAAAAGACAGGAAATAAAAAAAAGAAAGAAGGAAAATGAAGACGAAGCAAATTAACTAAAAAAATAAGAAAGAAAATAGAAAGCAGAGAAAAGCAGAATAAAAAAAAGAAAATAAGAAAAATAACTAAATCACTCTAATCAATTTATGTTTGTCTATAAAAGAAAAAAACAAGAATAAATTGAATAAAAGAAAATAACAAAAATGAAGAAAAAGAATTAAAAGAAAAAAAAGTAAAAACAGGTCAGGAAAGTAAAGCAAAATAAAACGTAGGATATCAATAAAGAAATAAATTAATAAAAGAACAAACAAACAAATCAATGAACAGACCAACAAAGGGAAAGAGAAAGAAAACAAAATAAACAGATCAAGAAAATAATAAGTAAAGACAAACAGGAAGTAACATATTCTTAAGACGGTAGTAGTAGTAGTAGTAGTAGTAGTAGTAGTAGTAGTAGTAGTAGTAGTAGTAGTAGTAGTAGTAGTAGTTCCAACAGTGACAGCATAGCAAATAGACCCCATAAAAATAAGTAAAACAATAACAAAAAGAAAAACATCACCTTCCTTTTTATAGTAGTAGTAGTAGTAGTAGTAGTAGTAGTGGTACAGCCAACACAAATACTACCACTAATAATAACAATACAAGTAACAAAAAACATAGCATCACCTCTTGTATATGGCCTTCGCGTGTTACCTGAGAGAATGCAATGACAGGTAGGTTAGGTAGCAAATGGAAATATCGCTACCAAGCATGCAGGAAGATATTGTGTTATTCTCTGGTATGTAAGGGGAGCATGAGGTGCACACACACACACACACACACACACACACACACACACACGCAAGCAAGCAAGTAATCTAAGGCAGATATGAGTACCAGGAAATTTAATCGTAATAATAATTTTAAAAAATCTACCATAACTCTCTCTCTCTCTCTCTCTGTGAAGACTCCCAAAGGACATCATTACCCTGAATCTGGTTACCTGAGAGAGAGAGAGAGAGAGAGAGAGAGAGAGAGAGAGAGAGAGAACTTCCTTGATTCCTTCGTCTATAGTTCCTTCCCCTCAGGACCTCCTCCCATATCCCAAGCTCTCCCTTCCTAGACCATTCTCTTGACATCGGTTCCAACACTATTAAAACGCAGTAAGCCGTTTTTAATGCACTTTCGATCCTGCAAATGCTTCAAACCCCCCCCCCCCCCCATCCTTGGAGCGTGGAAACCATCTTGTCAAATGGAAAAGTTGTTGGGTTGTCGTGGCCCAGAGTCGGCACAGTGTGAACGGGGCTTTAGACCACGTTAAGTATTTCCAAATGCCAAAGTGGAGAGTAGTCGGGTAAATTCTCATGCGTACTTTTCTACATTCATTTTTTTTTTTTTTTTACAGGAAAGGAAGCAGCTCAAGGGCAACAAAAAGAAGGTGTAGGAAAAAAAAGCCCGCTAATCTCTGCTCCTCCAAATGATAAAAGTGTCGTTTTTTTATTTTTATATCAAAGGTCACGGCTCAAGGGCAACAAAAAGAGTACAAAAAAAGATCGCTAATCACCGCTCCTACAAATGATAGAGGTGTAGTTTTTTTTTTTTTTTTTACATCAAAGGTCACGGCTCAAGGGCAACATAAAGAATACAAAAAAAGCTCGCTAATCGCCGCTCCTACAAATGATAGAGGTGTCGTTTTTTTTTTTTTTTTTACATCAAAGGTTACGGCTCAAGGGCAACAAAAAGAGTACATAGAGGTGTCGTTTTTTTTTTTTTTTTACATCAAAGGTTACGGCTCAAGGGCAACAAAAAGAGCACACAAAAAAGCTCGCTACTCGCAGCTCCCATAAAAGATAAAAGTGTCGAATGACCAAAAGAGAGGTCAATGTCCAGCTTCATGGTGTGGAAGCCTCGTCAGAATGAATTTGAATTACTCCTATCCCCTCCGTGGTGCAGTGATTGGCGTCCATCACTACGAAACAGCGGGGCACGGTTCGAATCCCGGCCATGCAGCGAGAGCGCAACGTTGCCAGATTGTCGTACTCAGCCTCCTATGTTTGCCGATTTCCGACCCCAAACCTGCCTCCTCGACCCCAATAACTGCCTTCATGTATAATTATCGTTAAAATGGTTAATTATTGGTGTTTTTGGCCAATAGCTAAAGCTCAGAAACCGGTAAATACGAGCCTCTGAGTACGATAATCTGGCAACCTTGCTAGAGCGTATGCCCCAACATACATTATCCGAGTTAATAGTTACTGAAACCCGGGAATTTGTAGTTAATAAGCTCTGATAACTACGTAAGATCAAACGGGAACATCTACATTCACTTGTACTCGAATCGTGAAGCCCCGAGAAAGTAGAGTAAGTGTTATAGTAGTTGTAATTATATCAGTGTATTATTATTATCATTAAATATTACCATGGAATAGGATGCAGGTATAGTGGAAAAAACCCACTTCAGAGAGAGATCACGCCACTTCTGTAGGAATGTCATCCGTGAGTGTTTATCGTCCGTTTGTTCTCGGTGTGTACAACAAGCATTTCATCAACTCAGGGGTCACCTTGACATACGTGACCAATCGAAACATCATTATTTTCCAATCTGTAATTCGCACTAGCTCCTTCCTGAGAGCTTGACCGACTCAAACCTATTGTCTCGGCTCTCTCCACGCACGCTGTACATTTAGGTTAAGAACACATTTCACCTAAGGCAGCAAGTGTTTCCCTCACGCCCACAGCTCCTCGCAACCAAGCCATACACCGTTACATAAAAACAATAAGATCAACACTCACCCAGTCTGTCATTCTCCTTTTGAAGCTGGAGAGAAAACGGCTTGAGGGGACCCGTAACTACGCCATTCTTGTCCAGCGTCCTCTTCCCCGCCTCGCCGTCTTTAAACGCCTCCTTCAGGTTGACCACGGAGAGCATGGAGAGCTTCTGAAGGGGTGGCGGAGGCGAGGAGGCGGGTCTTTTCACGGGGAGGGTCCTAGGGGCAACGGGGCGGGTCGGTGCGTAGGATGAGGGCGAGGATGGCGTGCGATGATTCAACGGGGAGTCAAAAGAGACGGACTGCGCTAACGTCACTCTCTGCGGCGGGAGATGAGCGAGTCTGGAGGAGATGGATGCTGTCGTAGGTGGAGAGACGGGAGGTGGAGTGAGGTACGGAGGAGATGTGGATGGCGGAGGAGGTGGGGATGTAGGGGAGTAAAGATTAAGATTAGGGGTGTTAGGTAAGGACCCGGACACAGAGGGAACGGGTGAATGTCGTCTTCTGGGGGAGGTCTTCCTGTGTCCTGTGGAAGGCGAAGGAGGTGCGGAGGCAAATATATCGTCTTCCTCCGTTTCCTCCTCCCTTTTCCTCCTCTTATCCATCTTCTCCGGGTGAATCATGGTGAAGAAGAGACTCTCCACAAAACGGTCGATCTCAGGGGACTCAGACCGGTCTCTATCTCTTCCTTCTCCTCCTCCTTCGTCGGTGTTCCTGTCTCCTGATCGTGTTATTCTGCCGCCGAAGCTGAGCAAGTCTCCCATGACCCTCGGGCGTCCAGGGTTGCGTAATGCTGCAGAAAGACGGGTCAGGTGAGGTCAAATGAGGTAAGACTGGTGAGATGGATACGGTAAGAAGTAAGATGTCAAAGAAAGGAAGGGAGTGAAGGGAAAGGAAAGATAGGAAAGGGAATGTAAGAGAAATGAATGAAATAAAAGAAAGGGAAGGAAGCGAAGGGAAAAGAAAGGAAGGGACTGAAGGAAGAGGAAAGATAGGAAGGTGAAGGTCAAGATGAAGGAAAGAAAGGAAAGCGAAGAGAAAGGAAGGGAAGGGTAAGGAAAGATATGGAAGCGAAAATAAGATACAGGAAGGGAAAAGAGGAAAGAGAGATAAGCGAAGGGAAGAGAAAGGAAGGGAAGGGAAGAAAAGAGAGGAAAATAAAATCAATATTAGGTTATAAAGTTAAAGAAGGAAAGGAAAGAAAAAAAAAACAATAAAAGCGAAGGAAAAGAAGAGAGGGAAGAATAAGGAAGAGATGGAAAGGAAGTTGGAAAAAGAAAACAGAAGACAAGAAAAAGAAAACAGAGGGAAAGGAAAGGGAAGATAAAGAAAGGAAAAGAAAGGAAGGGAAGTTAGATTATGATATGAGATTAGAACCAAGAAAGAGAAAGGAAGGAATAAGAAATAAGACAAGGGGAAAAAAACATAAATGGAAAAGAGAAGATAAGGAAAGAAAATATAAGGAAAGGAAACGAAAGGATAGGAAAGGAAAGTAAGGGAAGTTGAATTAGGATGAAATGAAAACCAAGAAAAAGAAGGAAAAGACTAAAAAAAGACAAAAGAAAAGAAAAAAACATAGAGCGAAATGAAAGATAAAGAAAAAAGGAGAGGAAAGGAAAGGAAGGAAAAGGAAGGAAAGAAAGTTAAATTAAGATAAGAACCACGAAAGAGAAGGAAAAGACTAAAAA
Source organism: Eriocheir sinensis (assembly GCF_024679095.1). Lineage (NCBI taxonomy): Eukaryota > Metazoa > Arthropoda > Malacostraca > Decapoda > Varunidae > Eriocheir > Eriocheir sinensis. The sequence goes on from NC_066567.1 coordinate 7,964,382, forward strand.
AATAAGACAAAGGAAAAGAAAAAGCATAGAGCGAAATGAAAGATAGAGAAAGGAAAGAAAAGGAAAGGAAAGAAAAGGAAGGGAAAGAAAGTTAGATTAAGATGAAATGAGAAGCAAAAAAGATAAGGAAAAGACTAAAAACAGGACAGAGGAAAAGAAAAAAACAGAGTGAAATAAAAGATAAAGAAAAAAGGAAAAGAAAGGAAAGGAAAGGAAAGGAAGGGAAACGAAACGAAAGGAAAGGAAAGGAAAGGAAAATAAATGAAATGAAAGGAAGGGAAGTTAAATTAAAATGAAACAAGAAAGAAAAAAAAAACAATGGGTAGAAAGGAATGACATGGAAGGTAAGAGAAGTAAGATTTACTATAGTAGGACGAGATAAAAAGAAGAAGAAGAAAAAAAAAAAAGAATAGGTCAAGGTAAGGTAAGTTAAGGTAAGAGCGAGAATAATTAGTGAACATTTATTAGACATTAATGAGAAGGTGTCATGTCACTTATATAAATACCACACACACACACACACACACACACACACACACACACACACGCACCTCACCTTTTGCCTCGCGTGCTTAAGTGAATAAGAAGCGAAGGGGGAGCACGTGTTCACAGTTCGGCCACGAGGACACTACTAACTTGCTACTAACACACACACACTCACACACGCACACAAACCATCGATATAGAACATTTGCGAGGCTCCACCAATCACAGAGCGCGGATTCCATGACGTCATCGTTCGAGTATAACACCTGGACGTACACACACACACACACACACACACACACACGCACGCACTCACTTCAGAAGCATAATAATTGACTTTCTTTTGGCTCCATTTTAATTATTTCCAGTGATTCTAATGCTCGCGGGTGACATCCTTAATTATCGTACCTGCAAAAAAAAACTAATGAATTCTCCCACAGCATAAAATAACTTACTTTATATCTTGTTATCATCATTACTTTGGCGTATTTTTAGATTTCATGACCCTATTAGCAAAGATTTCGGAGCTCACACACCCACGTATATTAAGGCTTGCGTAGAGGTTGTAGGTAATGCCATGGGTAGAAAGGAAAGCGAAGAGAGAGGAAGGGAAAGGTAAGGTAAGATAAGGAAGCGAAAGTAAGATAAAGGAAGGGAATAAAGGAAAGAAAGGAGAGCGAAGGCAAGAGAGAGAAAGGGAAGGGCGAGGAAAAAATATGGAAGCGAAAATAAGAGAAAGGAAAGGAATAAAGCCTAGTAATAGTTTGACAAGGATTCTACACCATAAATATGAAAAAAAGAAAAAACATGAAAACCCAGCTAATCTTATTTGTGGCCTTAGGAAATTCAATAAGGCTTTCGTAGAGGTTGCGGTAGTATTTCCATGGGTAGTTTTATGAGCCTAGCGATAGTTTGACAAGGCTTCTGCACCATAAATTTGAAAAAAACACCCATGAAAACCCAGCTAATCTCCTTTGTGGTCTTTGGAAATTCAATAAAGCTTTCCTAGACGTTTTGAGAATTGCCACGGGTAGTTTTATGAGCCTATTTGTTTTTTTTATAGTGATAGTTCAACAAAGCTTCTGCTCTGCCCAATGAACGTGAAAAATACTTATGAGAACCAGACTAATCTATATCGAGTCATGCTTTTCCTGTAAGTCTGAATAAGGTGGAATTATTTAATCGATTTCTTCTTATTGACACTATCACGGCCTTTTGTAGTGCGGACATAACATATATAGATGGCGTTCCTGTGGTCAAAATACGTGTTATGATGATTCAACTAAAAATGGACGAAATTGGGGGCTGTTATATACTTCCGTGAACATAACATAGATGGCGTTCGAGGTCAAAATATGTGTAATGATGATTCAACTAAAAATGGACGCAAATGGAGGCTGTTATTGCTTCCGCGAACATAATATATATAGATGGCGTTCCTGTGGTCAAAATATGTGTTATGATGATTCAACTAAAAATGGACGAAATTGGGGGCTGTTATATACTTCCGCGAACATAACATAGATGGCGTTCGTGGTCAAAATATGTGTTATAATGATTCAACTAAAAATGGACGAAAATGGGGGCTGTTATATACTTCAGCGAACATAATAATGATTCAACTAAAAATGGACGAAAATGGGGGCTGTTATATACTTCAGCGAACATAACATAGATGGCGGTAGTGTGCTAGGCTATTCAAATTCGCTTCTTTTTTTCATCTCTTATTTTTCTATTCCTTTCTTTCTTTCTTTTATTCTGTTAGTCGTAATGGAAGGTGTAAATTACGGTTAATACATTCATAACTTACTGCTGTGGGTTTTTGTTGTAGACTTATTGACGTTGTAAGTTTCTTTTCAATCTATTTATTGCATTTATTTATGTGTATAACTATTGATCTTTACTGTATTGGTGTTGCTATGTTTAGATCTTACACTGAGGGTTGTCTTATGGTTCATGTTTCACTGTTAGGCTACTTGATAATGATTTTTTTTCACTATATTTTGATTTGTTTTAATGTCTATCTTTTTTCTTCGTCTCTTTATCGTTGTTTATTTATTATTTTATGAAGTGTCTTAGATTTTACACTGAGGGTTGTCTTATGGTTCATGTTTCACTGTTAGGCTACTTGATAATGATTTTTTTTTCACTATATTTTGATTTGTTTTAATGCCTATCTTTTTTCTTCGTCTCTTTATCGTTGTTTATTTATTATTTTATGAAGTGTCTTAGATTTTACAGTGAGGGTTGGCTTATGTTTTATGTTTCACTATTAGGCTACTTGATAATGATTTTTTTTTCACTATATTTTGATTTGTTTTAATGTCTATCTTTTTCTTCGTCTCTTTATCGTTGTTTATTTATTATTTTATGAGGTGTCTTAGATTTTACAGTGAGGGTTGGCATATGTTTTGTTTCACTATTAGGCTACTTGCTAATGATTTTTTTTCACTATATTTTTCCTCTTTATATCGTTGTTTATTTATTATTTTATGAAGTGTTTAGATTTTACAGTGAGGGTTGGCTTATGTTTTATTTTTTACTATTAGGCTACTTGATAATGATTTTTTTTACTATATTTTGAATTGTTTTACTGTCTATCTTCTTTATCCTTTCTAGTTTATTATGTTTTTATGAACTGTCGTGTTGCGGGCTTTCTTATTTCTCTAATTTGTTTGTTGTTATTTATTTCTTCCTATTTATTATTTTTTTTCCATTTGGTTCGCTGTGGCTTGTTTCTTGTTCCCTAAAATCGATGTTCCTTTCAGTTTCCTTTCTCTTTTCCTTTCCTTCCTTTTCCCTTTTCTCTCCTCTTTCTTTCCCTTCCTTTTCCCTTTTTTCTCCTTTCTTTTCCTTTCCCTTTCCTCTCCTCTTTCTTTCCTTTTCCTTTCCCTTCTCTTTTCCTTTTTCTTTATCTCCTTTCTTACCTTTTCCTTTCCCTTTTCTCTCCTTTCTTTATTTTTCCTTTCCCTTCTCATATCCTTTTTCTTTATCTCCTTTTTTTCCTTTTCCTTTCCCATTTCTTTCCTCTTTCTCTCCTTTTCCTTTCCCCTCTCTTTTCCTTTATCTTTTTCCCTTTCATTTCATTTCCCTTTGCTTTCCTTTCCCTTCTCTTCGCTTTCAGAATAACTCAGCCTAGCCCAAAGCAGTTATCTATCTTTTTATCATTATTATTATCATTATTCCCATTATTATTTGTATGGATATTCTTAAATTCAGTCACGCATTGTATTACTTTTCTTTCTTTTTTCTTATTTTTTTTCTGTTGGTCAATCTTCGTCCTTCAATAATTCGTCTGGGTCTATAACTCTGATTTTGGTATAGGTCTCTCTCTCTCTCTCTCTCTCTCTCTCTCTCTCTCTCTCTCTCTCTCTCTCTCTCTCTCTCTCTCTCTCTATGGTCTTCTTCCTTTCAGCATTTATTCTTCCTCCTCCTCCTCTTCCTCTTCCTCCTCCTCTTGTGCCTCTGTCATAAATTCGAAGCAGGGAAGGAAAGGGAAGAGAAAGGAAGGGAAGAACAGAGGAAGATAGGAAAGAGAAGGTAAAAGAGAGGAAGGAAAGAGAAAGGAAGAAAAAGGAAGGAAAGAAAATGGAAAGAAAGGGAAGCGAAGGTAATGGAAAGGAAGGAAAGAGGAAGGATAGGCAGAAAAGAGAAGGGAAGAAATAGGAAGGAAAGAAAATGGAAAGTAAGGGAAACGAAGGTAAGGGAAAGGAAGGGAAGAACAAAGAAAGATAGAAAAGCGATGGGAAGGGAAAGGAAGGGAAGAACAAAGAAAGATAGAAAAGCGAAGGGAAGGGAATGGAAGGGAAGCGCATGGAAAGAAAGGAGAGCAAAGATAAGGGAAAGAAAGGGAAAGCAAAGAAAGAAATATAAGTAAAGAGGGAGTGAGAAAACGAGAAATGGAAAATAAAATAAACACAAGAAAGGAATATTTTTTTTAAGTTCCTCGCTGTGATACGCGAACGCCGGACACCGAGGGCCATCAAATCCTACTTTATAGAGGATTGGAACCGCCGAGGACCATCAAACACTATTGCCAAGGTCTTGAAAGTTGCGCATCACCATAAACACGTGCTACAATTTCGCTCTACAATGACAGGACGAAATTCGAGTTACAGGAAAAGTAGTATAACCAGGACCCCAAAAATACGAGGAAAGAAAGATTAGATGAGTTTGAGGAAAGGGAGAAGTAGCTAGGAAGATAGTTTTTTTTTTTTTTTTACAGTACAGGAGACAGCTCAAGGTAAAAAAAAAAAAAAATGAAAAAAGCCCGCTAATCACTGGTCCTGTAAAAAAGGGTTCAGATGAGTGGCCAAAAAAGAGGTCAAAGTGGGCGAAAGAGAGGTCAAAGTGGGCGAAAGAGAGGTCAAAGGGCAAGGTGAGGTCTTTAAAGTTGGGGGGCATTAGCTGAAGTTGCATTTCTACTTTATTATAGAGTAGAAAAAAAGCTTATCTTCGAGTACGCCTACAAAATTGAAGTTCTGTGTAGCCTAACTTGAGGAAATGGGTAGAGCAGGAAGTTGGGTAAAGTTTGGGGCATTAGCTAAAGTTACATTTCTACTTTCTTATAGAGTAGAAAATGTTTATCATCGTAGGTTAGGTTAGGTTAGGTTAGGTTAGGTTAGGATAGGGCAGGAAGTTAGGTAAGATAAAGTTGGGGATATACGCTTAAGTTCCACAATTTCTACTTTATTATAGACTAGAAAAAAAAGTTTACCTTCGAGTAAGCATATAAATTAAAGTTCTGTCTAGCTTAATTAACTTGAGGAGAGGAGGAAGAGCAGGAAGTTGGGTAAAGTAAAGTTTGGGGGATTAGCTAAAGCTGCATTTCCACTTTATTATAGAGTAGAAAAAAGTTTATCATCGTAGGTTAGGTTCGGTTAGGGCAGGAAGTTAGGTAAGATAAAGTTTGGGGCATTAGCTAAAGTTGCATTTCCACTTTATTATAGAGTAGAAAAAAGTTTATCATCGTAGGTTAGGTTCGGTTAGGGCAGGAAGTGAGGTAAGATAAAGTTGGGGGCATTAGCTAAAGTTGCACAATTTCTACTTTACTATAGAGTAAAAAAAAAAGTTTATGATCGAGTAAGATAAAGTTGGGGATTTTAAGTTGCATTTCCACTTTATTATAGAGTAGAAAAAGTTTATCATCGTAGGTTAGGTTCGGTTAGGGCAGGAAGTGAGGTAAGATAAAGTTGGGGGCATTAGCTAAAGTTGCACAATTTCTACTTTTTTATAGAGTAAAAAAAAAGTTTATGATCGAGTAAACCTATAAAATTTTAAGTTCTGCCTAGCTTAACTTGAGGAGAGGAGGAAGAGCAGGAAATTAGGTAAGCTAAAGTTAGTGGTATACGTTATAGCTGTACAATTTCTACTTTATTATAGAGTAGAAAAAAAGTTTACCTTCGAGAAAGCCTATAAAATTAAAAGTTGTTTCTAGCTGCAATTTCTCCTCCTTTCCTCCTCCATTTTCCACTTCAACAGAGCGAAATGGAAGAAAGGACGGAAGGAAGATGACAAAAGGAAAAGGAATAGGAAGAGGAAAAGGTTAAGGGAGGAAACGGAGAGTGAAAAGCGAAGTGAAATGGACGGAAGAAAGGAAAAAGTTGGAAAGTTTCGTTTAGTCGGCGCAACATCTGTGGTCATATGCCGGAGAGAGACAGGAGGGGGAAGGAATTATAGGAGAAGGGAACAGACCCCAGGAGACGGGACACAACCCCCGATTAATACTCATTCACTGCTGGGTGGACAGGGGCGTAGGGTATCGGAAAAGCCGCCCAAATTTTTCCACTCCGCCCGGGAATCACGGAAGAAAGGAGTGTGTGTGTGTGTGTGTGTGTGTGTGTGTGTTTAGTATTATAATGTGTAGGGGTAGTGTGTTTGGTAGTGGTGTGTGTGTGTGTTGCGAGAATGTCTTTGTGCAGTGTGAGTAGCCATGAGCGCCAAAGTCGATATCCTTATTTTATGACGTGTAAATTTGTGTGCGTGTCTGTGAACGTGATGGGAAGGGAAGGGCAAGTTTCTCAGTAAGCTAACACACACACGCACACACACACACACACACAATATTACATATCTCCTGGAATTTTAATCTGCAGGAAATGGGAAATGGAGTTCTGGTGGTAATTAAATAAAAAAAAGTAAGGCGCGATGTCATGCAAATACTTCGAAATGAGAAAAAAAGATCATGCCGTAAGATAGGAATTAATGAACTCTTCCTTCCTCCTCTTCCTCCTCCTCCTCCTCCTCCTTCTTCATTTTCCACTTGAATAGATAAAGTTGCTGCGGAGTTTTAATCCACAGATAAAAAAAAAAAAGGAAGCGTTTAAGAGAGAAAAAAAATCTTATGGAAATATATTTAGATAGATAGACCGTCAGGAACTAATGAACTCTTCCTTCTTCCTCTTCCTCCTCCTCCTCCTTCTTCATTTTCCACTTGAATAGATTAAGTTGCTGCGAAGTTTGAATCCACAGGTAAAAAAAAAGGAAGCGTTTAAGAAAGAAAAAAAATTATGGAAAGATATTTAGATAGATAGACAGTCAGATAAATATGCAGATATATAGACAAAAAATGAAAAAAAGTATATGTGAACGACAATTTGACAAAGAAGAAGAAATAGAAAAAATATTGAGTCGTAAGGGAAAATAAAACAAATAAAATACAGATAAATTGATAGATACATAAATGGATAGTCAGATAAATATAAAGATTGACATAGCGACAAAAATGAAAAACTAAAGAATAAATAAATGAAATAAAGACGAAATACAGAAAATATGATCATAGTCTAACAAGAGAGAGAATAAGAGAGAAACAAAACAAAACATATTGAAAGACAGAAAGATGGATAGATAAATACAGAAAATAATTGAATAAATGAAAGAAAAAAGACGAAACAGAGAGAACACAACTACCACCATAGCCTACCAAGAGAGAAAAACGAGAAAACAAACCAACAGACAGATAGAAAGAGAGGTAGAAAGAGAGATAGAGATAAATAATGAATAAACAAATGCAAGAAAAAAAAGACGGGACAGAGAGAACACAACTACCACCATAGCCTACCAAGAGAGAAAAACAAAACAAACCAACAGACAAATAGAAAGAGAGGTAGAAAGAGAGATAGAGATAAATAATGAATAAACAAATGCAAGAAAAAAAAAGACGGGACAGAGAGAACACAACCATCACCCATAGCTAACCAAAATAAAGACGGGACAGAGAGAACACAACTACCACCATAGCCTACCAAGAGAGAAAAACGACAAAACAAACCAACAGACAGATAGAAAGAGAGGTAGAAAGAGAGATAGAGATGAATAGTGAATAAACAAAAGCAAGAAAAAAAAAGGATTAAACACACATAACAACCACCACCATAGCCTAACAAAACACACACACACACACACACACACACACACATACACACACCTACGTAAAAAATATAAAACCAGGGCGATAGCATTAAGAATTTAGCCATTGCGTGTCCCTCCCTACCCCTCCCTTAGACTCTACAGACGTAATGGTGGATATTATAGAGAAGGAGGAGGAGGAGGAGTGAAGGAGGGTAACGGGAGAGGTAAAGAAAGGAAGGAGAATGGAGAGCGATGTAGAAGGAAAGGAAAGGAAGGAAAGGCATATAGGAAACAGAATAAAGGCGAAGTGGAAGAAATAAAGAAAGGGAGGAAGGGGAGAGGAAGAGGTTAAAAAGAGGTAAAGAGAGGAAAGTGAAGAGTGGAGAGCGAAAATGAAGGAAAGAAAGGGAGAAAAGATACACGGGAATGGCATAAAGCGAAGTGGAAGAAAGAAATAGAGTGGAAGAGCAGAGAGAGAGACAGGTTATGAAAGAAAGGTGGAGGGAAAAGACCGAAGTGGAAAAAAGGACGAGAGGATGGAGAGATAAAGGAAAAGATTAAAGGAGGAAGTGAAAGGGACGAAAGGGAAGAGAGGAACACGAACGATAAATAAAGGAAAAGAGAAAAGAGCGAAACAGATGATGATAACAGTGAGAGTTTGTGTCCTAGAAGAAGAAAAGAAGAAACGAAGTCGAAGATATGATGAAGGGAGCAGGAGAGTGAAGAGGGAGGGACGAAAGGGGAAATAGACATAAAAGATAAAATAAAGGAAGAAAGAAGATAGGAAGAGTGAAATAGATATGAAAATAGTGATAATTTGTGTCTTCTATTCCGTTTTCTCTTTCCTTACGTAACAGGTAGCCTACTATAAAATATTTCTACCCTCTCCCTTATATAACACAGCTTATAAAACCACAACCGTAATCAGCCATAATGATCTCTACGTAATTCCTATGTTTTATCATGTCCAGTCTTTGCAACAGTGTTCATTCTGACAGTTTGGAATTGCTTGGTGGCGAAGGAAAAGTAAAACAGGGTCCATTTTCTTAATTTTGTATCCCAAGATCACCAATTTGACAAGGCTTTCGTAGGGGTTTATTGGGGCATTTCCAGGGGTAGTTCAATGACCCTGGTGGCAATTTGGCCCTTCCTCTTTACCATGAGCCAACAGAAACACTCATTAGAATCGCTTGGTGGCGAAGGAAATGAAAAACAGGTCCATTTTCTTAATTTTGTATCCCAAGATCACTAATTTGACAAGGGTTTCTTAGGGGTTTGGGGCATTTCCAGGGATAGTCTAATGACCCTGGTGGTAGTTTGACCCTTCTTCTTTGCCTTGAGCCAACAGAAACACTCATTAGAATCGCTTGGTGGCGAAGGAAAAGAAAAACAGGTCCATTTTCTTAATTTCGTCGCCCGAGATCACCAATTTGACAAGGCTTTCATAGGAGTTTGGGACATTTCCAGGGGTAGTTCAATGACCCTGGTGGTAGTTTGACCCTTCTTCTTTACCATGAGCCAACAGAAACACTCATTAGAATCGCTTGGTGGCGAAGGAAAAGAAAAACAGGTCCATTTTCTTAATTTCATCTCCCAAGATCACCAATTTGACAAGGCTTTCGTAGGGGTTTGGGGCATTTCCAGGGGTAATCTAATAACCCTGGTGGTAGTTTGACGTACTTTCTTATTTACCATGAGCCAACAGAAACACTCATTAGAATTGCTTGGTGGCGAAGGAAAAGAAAAACAGGTCCATTTTCTTAATTTTGTCTCCCAAGATCACTAATTTGACAAGGCTTTCATAGGGGTTTGAGGCATTTCCAGGGGTAGTCTAATGACCCTGGTGGTAGTTTGACCCTTCTTCTTTACCATGAGCCAACAGAAACACCCATTAGAACCCGATTGGTCTCATTTTTGGCCTTTGGAAAGAGTTGACGTGAGGGGGAAGGTTCTGATTGCGTGGACATGAATAAAATATGCAGATAAGAGTGTGAGGTAAGATATCGTGTCCCTAGTATGTCTTCTTCTCACGCCATGCAAAAAAGAAAGATGAATGAGACGAGAACTCAGTATAATGAGGAGTAGAAAGGGAATGGAAATGTAGATAATAAATGAGAAAATGAGAGTAAGAGGAAAGGATAAGAAGAAACGTGAAATCGGTAAAGAGTAGTTGAAAGGGAATGAAAATATAGATAATAAATGAGGGTTAAAAGACAAAATAAGAAAAAGAATGTAAATAAAAAAGGAAGAAATGGGAATTGAAGGAGAGGAAACGAAAATAAGAAGAGGAGAAGATAAAACGTGAAATAGGTAATGAACAGTAGAAAGGGAATGAAAATATGAATAACAAATGAGGGATGAACGAAAATAAGAAAAGGAAAATGAGATAAAACATGGAATCAGTAATAGGCTAATTTGGGAAAAGATGAAAATAGACATAAAATAAATAGCCTAATAAGGGTCAGTCGAGAGAAAACAATAAGCAAATAAGGAGAGGAAAATAATATAAAACATGGAATCAGTAATAGGCTAAGGTGTGTAAGGAAAACAGAAATAAAATAAATAGCCTATTATAAGTGTCAGTTAAATGAGAGAAAACAATAAGAAAATAAGAAGAGGAAAATAAGATAAAACATGGAATCAGTTCCTGAAAGGATGAAGGACTTCCTTGAACCTCTTCTTCACACGTGTTTGTAGACGGGCCGGATCTTGGCCAGAGGATCCTTGGGGCGGAGAGTTGCTGGAGAAGTGAAGCATCTTGGCAATTATTTTGTAGCGGGCCTCCGGCATGAACTTGAAGAGGAAGGGCGCCTGGATGCCAGGGAGTGAGGACCGAAGTCACTCTTGTCCCCATTACTGATGTGCGGCATGGCCATGCAGAGGACAGGAACAAGTAAAGGTCATTCAAGGTAACATCCTGCCACCCATTCACATACAACAAATTTTGTTTTTTTGTAATAAAGTGATACTGCTTATTGGTCTCCCGGCTGATCAGATCCATTAAAGGTGTGTCAAAGGAATGCACAAAACAGTCGAGTTCTGAGCTCTCTTCAGTGATCTTCACCTTACTTGAAACACCACTGCCAGAGGCATCAAATGGAAAAAGTGTAGTGCGGCGACGGCCTGATGAACGAGCCTCCCATAACCCACTTAGCCAGTGGGGTACCTCTTTGGCCGACTCGGTAAGGAGTGGCTCTCCCGTCACGTTGGTCGCGGGTTCAATCCCAGGCAGCCGGGGAATACCCTCTCCTTGTTGTGATTAATTTCTAGTGTGTTTCGATACACGCAGAGGACGTGTGGGACCGAGAGAGTAATAGAAAAAAGAGAATAGAAAATCTCGTCATTAAAAAAGATCAGGAACAAAGTCTCCCGTCACCCAGTTCCACGTTACATATACTATATACAAAAATGGGCGCCACATGAAGAAAATTTGATGTAGACAAAAACCTGGAAATTGCTAAAAAAAATTACTTAGGCAATTATTATATGAGGGTGACGATTTATTGTTGAAAATAGGGAATAATATTAACCTTGCGCTCCAAGGGGAAGGGTGCAGAGGCGGCCAGCTCCCACAGACACCCTCCTGGCCCTGCCGCTCCTTGCCCTGGCTCAGTGTGGCTGTTCCTGGCTCCTCGGTGGCTTTAACATTAATAACACCTCGTTCTCCGCCACTGTCACGCTAACAGAGACTCAGGTATGTATGTTTTAGGTAGCCAGGCGCCAAAGACACCCGCGCCTTGAGCTTGAACTTGAGCGTGACGGGAAAGCGTGTCTTGTGTGGCTCTGCATTCGGCTTCACTTGCTACTTTGTGCCGTTTTGGTTTGATTATTAATGCTCTAGTGCTCTGTGATAGGCTGCTAATTGTGCTGGATTGCTATATACTTCTTATATTTGTATTTCGTTGGGGCTAACTATTTTTTCAATCACGTGTTTCTTCTTTCTTTTCCTACCGGTAGTTTTAGTCTTTTATAAGTTGTTGATCTACCAAATGTCAATGCGATGCTAAATTTGCTCTCCATCACAAAGGAGGAAGTGTCATTTCAGTTGATGGGCAAACCTGCGTAACGGCCCTTCTGTCACTAATATTTTTCACTGTGGGTTCTGTTCCTGTATCTTAATTTATCCTTTACTCCAAATTTCATACAGCATTTCTTTTTAATCCCTAATGTTTGCTTTGCTGTGAATCCCGTTGAGACGCCGCACAGGACACGAAATAAACACACAACAACAAACGCCACACAAACGTTGGCAGGCACGTGAGCGGCTCAGGGGAAACGTTAGTGTGTCTGTCAGTGAGTGTCCCCGGGCAGGATGAACGGGCAGAAGTTTTCCCTGTCGTTCAGCAAGCGCATAGAGAGGAAGGCCCTGCAGCCCTCGGCCCTGCGCGGCGAGGGGCCCGTGCAGCAGGCGGCCCAGGCACAGGCGCTGACGGCCGTGGACAAGGACTCCCTCAAAGCGTGAGTATCCTTCTTCTACTGACCTGTTCCGCTTTGTATCGCTCCTTCGGATATTAACTCGAGAACGTCGGCAGACCCTTTTCAGAGCTTTCACGAGTCGTGGCTGTGGTACGGTGGACCCTAAAAAAGGCTCACAATAAAACCCCTAATTCGAGCTAATTGTAGGCGGTGGTGGCATAGAGCAACCTACCATGAATGCCCTGGGGGAAATGGGCTTTTTTTGTCATAGGTGGTGCTGTAAGGTCATGGCAGACTGAATTATCTATCCACACAGTAATCACTTGTCAAATCCTCTAAAGTAGACAACAAGCAACTCATGACGTGTCACGAGACTGTTTATTTTGTAACAAACACAAGGATTTAGAAAAGAAGCCCGTCGGGGCATTACACACCACCCTAAAAGAATGGAGTATGAGTAAAAGTAAATATTTTTAATAGCTTTATGGTTATGAGAGGAGTACTCTGATGTACGTTCCATGCTCTTTTCTTAGTCTCAAAATGCAGTGTAATTTTGCTGTTTCTCGGCCACTTCTCGTCTTTCCCTTAGCCGAAGCCCACGGGTTAAGAGAAAAAAAGACTTGGAAAATATAGAAAAACACAATATTCTATAATGGCTGCCACCTCCTTGCACCTGGTTTGTAATTTCCTTTGCCTCCACTAGGTCCTTGGTACGCTGGATTTCCTCTCCCAAGATGCATGACTACATTTTTCTTCATTGAACTGTAGCCGCCACTGTTTGATCCATTTCTGTAGCTTGGTGATGTCTTCTTGTAGGAAATCCGCAGTCAAGGGGTTAACAATCTTTACACGAACAAATCACTTTGCCCTCAGGAACGAACATGTGGAGGAGAAGGATCAGCTGGTCATTCCCTTGCTGCAGGCCAAGAGGTCAGCTGTGTTGAGTCGGCTGGCCAAGCTGCACCAGGAGGATGGGGGAGCAGAGGAGGGGAAGGAGGAGGCCAGTCAGGCGGTGGAGGAGGACAGCAAACCCCTGACCCTGGAGGAGAAGGCCGAACGTGCCCTGATAGAAGGTGAGGGAACGGACACCTGGATATTGATATTTACTGAGATTGTTTTTGTTTTTTTTGTTTTTACCTACGTTACGTATTATTATTGTTATTTGTTTTTTTTACAGCAAAGGAGACAGCACAAGGGCACACAAAAAAAGGAAACAATAAAAAAAAAGCCTGCTACTCACTGCTCCTGAGTCATTATTTCTCATTTATTAATTATTTATGTTTGAGTCCTAAGTAACTCATATTTTTTGTGTCTCAACCTAATATATTTGTATGCATTTGTGCTTAGTATATTTTTTAATCATATTTTTTTATTATATATTTATCATTTACATGTGAGTCTTATTTAATTTGTATTTTTGTGTCTACCTTATTTGTTTGTGTGCTGTTGTGTATACGTAGTTCTTTTCTTTGATTATTTTTCCTGCTCGAGCTGCAGTAGACACACCCTTTTTTTCTACCTTCCAGAGACCAAGAAGAAATTGGATCAGTGGTCTTCCCGGGACGGTAAGAAGGACATCACCATCCCTGCTGCCACCACGGATGACACTCTCGCGGCGCCCCTGGTGGACATTGGCAAGGAGTCCTCACTTGATGACTACGACGAGGTGCTCCATGATGAGACTCTTCTGCTGTGTTGTCTTTGTGCCATAATTATCAGTAGCCACCTCTTTATTTCTCAGCATGTCATATTTAGTCTCTTTAACATCCCCAATCTTTGTCAATAAGTAGCAATTGATAATAATGATGATAATTATACCAGAGTAACTTTTTGTATGTTGGTATCATCATGTTTTTGTTATCAGTATTGCTCAGTCTTCAAAGTAACTGCCAGTCTTCTTTTTCTTCTTCTCATTTAACATCCTTATTATCCCTTCTCCTCCACTTCAAAATCGTCACAGTCCTTTCCTCCCGTCACAGATTGCGGTGGAGTCCTACGGGGCAGCCATCCTGAGGGGCATGGGCTGGAAGAAGTCTGAAGGCATTGGCGGCAGGAAGAAAATGTACGTTGTGAGAAGTTCTTTGTTGACGTTTCAAGTTCTTAGGGATCGTCTAAGTTCTGATAGATAGTTTAAGTTCTGTGGGATGGTTTAAGTTCTGAGAGATGGTTCAAGTTCTGAGGAATGCTTTAAGCTCTGAGGGATGGTGTGAATTTTTTGTTTAATGTCCCTATTTTCCCTTATAGAGTTGGATAGTTTCTCATCCAACTCCACAAAGGAAAACAAGGATATTAAATGAGAAGAAAAAGAAGAGGGATGGTTTAAACTCTGAGGGATGGTTTAAACTCTGAGGGATGGTTCAACTTCTGAGGGAGGGTTCAACTTCTGAGGGATGGTTCAACTTCTGAGGGATGGTTCAACTCTGAGGGATGGTTCAACTTCTGAGGGATGGTTCAACTCTTAGGGATGGTTCAACTTCTGAGGGACGGTTCAACTCTGAGGGAGGGTTCAACTTCTGAGGGATGGTTCAACTTCTGAGGGATGGTTCAACTTCTGAGGGATGGTTCAACTTCTGAGGGATGGTTTAACTCTGAGGGATGATTCAACTCTGAGGGACGGTTCAACTACTGAGAGTGGTTATAATTCATCTCCTACACTTAGCTGTGACATCATTTATCTTCTTTCCTTCCAGGGTCGTGGACATCATCAACCCGGCCGCCAGAACCTTGGGGTCCAGCGAGGGGAAGGAGACCGCTGCCAAGAAGGAAGGGGAGGGGGAAGGGGAAGAGGAAGAGGAGCTACCCATCGTGAAGGGGTCGTTTGTGTACATCCACAGTGGGCGCCACCGAGGGACCTATGGAGTGGTGAGTGCCTACGGATTCTTGGTCGTAATGGAAACTAATATTAGATCTGTTGTAATGTTTGGTGGAATTAGTTAGGACATGATAAGTGTGGATTTATCATTACTGTATCCATCTTTATTACCATCTTTACCAGTCCTTACTTAGTCTTTGATAGTTTCTGCTTCATTGAGACTTAACAATAATGATAAATTGGTGCATTACACTATTCATGTACTGACTAATTTTCTTATTTTTGTTCTCGTTCTTGTTCTTTTCTTCTTCTTTTACTAATAATTTTGAGAGAACGCATATCTCCCTCACAAGAAAATATTTACCTTATTCACATTTGTTTTCTCTCCTTGTTCATCTGTCTTTGTCTCTATTCATCTATTCATTCATTATTCATCATTATCTATTCATTCATCATTATGGTATTATGTTTTTTTTTGCCCTTGAGCAGTTTCCTTTACTGTAAAAAAACAAAACAAAACATGAAAAATCTCACTCGCTCTTTAACTGAAAAAAAAAATCTCTTCAGGTGGAGGTCGTTGACGAGGACCACGTGCTGATCAAGGCGGCGATGGGGCAGGGGATGCTGAGGGAGGTGGAGGCCAACTTGCGGGCAGCGACGCAGAAGGAGTACAAGGAGTCGGCTCGTGTCATCAACAAGGAGATGTATGACCAGTATAAGGTGGGTGCCGGGAGGGCCGGAGGGAGCATTAGGGAGTGACAGAGAAAGGGGTGTGCTGGGAGGGTCGGAGGGAGTGTTAGGGGGTGACAGAGAAAGGGGTGCAACAGGTATTCAGTAAGTATGACAGGTAAGGTGGGTGCTGGGAGGGTCGGAGGGAGTGTTAGGGAATGACAGAGAAAGGGGTGCAACAAGTATTCAATAAGTATGACAGGTAACGTTTGTGCTGGAAGGGTCGGAGGGGGTGACTTAGAAGGGTTTGACAGGTATTCAGTAAGTAGGACAGGTAAGGTGAGTGCTGGGAGGCTTGGAGGGAGTGTTAGGGAGTGACAGAAGGGGGGACATGACAGGTATTCAGTAGGGAGGACAGGTAACATGGGTGCTGGGAGGGTAAGAGGGGGTGACTTAGAAGGGGGCATGACAGGTATTCAGTAGGTAGGACAGGTAAGGTGAGTGCTGGGAGGCTTGGAGGGAGTGACAGAAGGGGGGACATGACAGGTATTCAGTAGGTAGGACAGGTAACGTGGGTACTGAGAGGGTAAGAAGGGGGCTTGACGGGTATTCAGTAAGTAGGACAGGTAACGTGGGTGCTTGGAGGGTAAGAGGGGGTAACTTAGAAGGGGGCATGACAGGTATTCAGTAGGTAGGAGAGGTAACATGGGTGCCGGGAAGGAGGATGGAGATATAAGGTGACTGAAGGGAACACTGGATTGATATCTCGACTTTTTCCACCAACAGGAAGCTGAAATAAAGAAGAAGGAGGCAGACAGGAAAGCGCGTGACAATGAGGAAGAAGTAGAAGACAGAGAGAGAGGAAAGGAGAAGAACAGAGAGAGTGAGAAGCAAAATGAGAGACTGAGAGAAGGGAAAGAGGAGAAACACAGAGAAAAGAACGAGGAGAGGCAGAGGGAGGGAAACAGTGAAAGACAGAGAGAAAGAGAGGGTGACAAACACAGAGGCAGAGACGGAGAGAAACAAAGAGAACAGGAAAGTGAAAGACATAGGGATAAAGGGGAGGAGAGACAGAGAGAGAGAGATGGTGAGAGGCCGAGAGATAAGGGTGAGGAGAGACAGAGAAACAGGGATGAAGCCAGGGAAAGAAAACAGAAAGAAAAGGATGTAGAGAAACACAGACACAAGGAAAGCAAACAGGAACTTGAAGAAAACGCCAGACATGAGAAAAGGGATAGAGAAAGGGATCGCCGGGAGAAGGAAAGCAGCGTGAAGGACCAGTACGCAAGACACCACCACGGCTCAGACGCTCCGGGGGTCAAGAGGAAGAAGGAAGAGTCCGCGGAAGTACAGAGCAAGGCGAAATATAAACAGCAGAAAGTGATCGCCCCGCCTTGGGTACGGGAAAACTTGCGAGTTCGTCTCATCAACAAGAATTACAAAGGAGGGAAATACCACAAAGAGAAGGTATGTAATTTAATGGCTGAAGGTTATGTGTGGTCTTGGATGCAGTGTTTTGGGTTTGATAAATATATAAACACATAAATAAGACTTGCAAAAAATGTCCCAAGCAGAATTTACATGTTAGTTTAGGTCCTTATCAAGACCAAATTTGATACACCATTCTTTTAAACTTCACAAATGCTTTCTTTACTGTAAAAAAGAAGTACATCAGTTTATCTTTCTCCTACCACTACTAACCTAATTTTCAACCACTGTCAACCAAATTTTTTCTCTTCCTTCTGTTAACCAAATGTCTGTTTCTCTTCTAACTTTTCCATCTATCCTCTTTGTCTACTTTCATCCCTGTCTGTGTCTTTCCTTACTCTTCTCTCTCTCTCCCTTTAATCATCTTTATCCCTGTCTTTCACTCTCCTATTGTTTGTCTTTCTATCTCTTACTGCTGTTAACCTAATGTCTGTTTCTCTTCTAACTTTTCCTTCTGTCCTCTTTGTCTACCTTCATCCCTGTCTGTGTCTTTCCTTACTCTCTCTCTGCCTTTCATCATCTCTCATTTTCATTATCCCTGTCTTTCACTCTCCTGTTCTTGTCTCTATCTCTTACCGCTGTTGACGTAATTTTATGTCTCGTAGGTGGTGGTGGTGAACGTGGTGACCGCTGAGTGCTGTGAGTGCAAGGCAGAGGGCGGGCGTCTCCTAGGGAACGTTGACCCGGGCTGGCTGGAGACCGTCATCCCTAAACAGTCGCCGATGGTGGTCATGGTGGTAAAGGGACCGTATAATGGGCAGGTTGGTACTTAGGTCTTTTGTCTTGCTGTTTCTGTTCTTGCGTTTTCTTCCTTGTCTTCCGCTTCTTAACTCTCCTTTCTTCTCCACCTCTTCTTTCTCCTTGCTGCTCTTATGTCTTTCTTCCTTCCTCCTCCTTTTCTTAACTCTGATTTCTTCTCTTCCTCTTTTTTCTTTGTCTTATTTCTTCCTCCTCTTCATCTTCTTTCCTTCTCTTCCTCTTCTTCCTCCTTTTCTTCTTCCTTCCTGCTCTTATGTATTTCTTCCTTCCTCCTTTTCTTACCTCTAATCTCTTCTCTTCCTCTTTTTACTTCATCTTATTTCTTCCTCCTCTTCATCTTCTTTCTGCTTTTTCTGCCTTCCTTCCTTCTCTTCCTCTTCTTCCTCCTCTTCTTCTTCCTTCCTTTCTCCTCCTTATCTTACCTCTCCTTCCTTCCTTCGCTTATCTCTTTCCTTCCATCCTCCTGATTTGAAGTATTTGGTCACGAAGCAATGATTAAAAACACTTCTACTTTCTACTCTCCTACTTTCACTTGCATTCCCACCTACTGTACCTTCCTAGTCCCCCATCTACTTCCACTTACTTTCTTACTGTCACTAATGCTAACACTTACCATTCTACTTTCACTCATACACACATCTACTTTCCTACTGTCACTTACACCCCCTCCCATCTACTTTCCTACTTTCACTTATCCCCCTACTTTCCAACCGTCACTTACCCCTCCCCCCCCCCCCCTCGACTCTCCTACAGAAGGGACGCATCCTACAGCTACACAAGGACCAGGAGAAGGCATCCATACAGCTCCTGGAGGATGAGACCACAATCGTTAAGCTTCACTATGATGACATTTGCGAATATGTCCTCAGGTAATAATGATAATAATGATGATGATGATGATGATAATGATAATGGTACAGTAATTATGAAGGTGTCTGTGCTTGTGTTAGTAGTGTAAGTGTAGTGTTAGTAGTGTTAGTAGTATGTTAGTAGTGCTTATTACATGCATAGAAGTTAAATGAATACCTGTTGAGAATGTGTGTGTGTGTGTGTGAGTGTGTGTGTGTGTGTGTGTGTGTGTGTGTGTGTGTGTGTGTTCATTCCTATCCATCAGCTTCACTCTTTTCTCCCTCTTGTTTATTTTTTTCTCCAAATGATCATTATATTTATTTCTCATGTCCCGGTAAAAGTTGGCATTTCCATATAAAAAAATGTTAAATATACTCACAAATTCCTCTTACAAGTGAGTGCATTCAATCTGTTAATTAAATCTGTTCCTTTCAATTACTTTCTTCTTCTTCTTCCTCATTTATGGTCCATCTTCCATTCCTAACCCGGTAGCAGCGACGGGCCAAATTTGTGGCTTTACCGTGTAGCAGTGACGGGCCAAATTTGTGGCTTTACCGTGTAGCAGCGACGGGCCAAATTTGTGGCTTTACCGTGTAGCAGTGACGGGCCAAATTTGTGGCTTTACCGTGTAGCAGCGACGGGCCAAATTTGTGGCTTTACCGTGTAGCAGCGACGGGCCAGATTTGTGGCTTTACCTTGTAGCAGTGACGGGCCAAATTTGTGGCTTTACCTTGTAGCAGCGACGGGCCAAATTTGTGGCTTTACCGTGTTAATGACGGGTCAAATTTGTGGCTTTACTGTGTAGCAGACGGGCCAAATTTGTGGCTTTACTGTGTAGCAGCGACGGGCCAAATTTGTGGCTTTACCATGTAGCAGTGACGGGCCAAATTTGTGGCTTTACCATGTAGCAGCGACGGGCCAAATTTGTGGCTTTACCATGTAGCAGCGATGGGCCAAATTTGTGGCTTTACCGTGTAGCAGCGACGGGCCAAATTTGTGCCATGATATAAACCCCCCAAAATAGATGATGCATAAACTGATCACAAATGCGTGGATATATATTATGAAATGGTTTGCGTGAGTGATGATTTTTTTCTCATTTTTCTCGCTTAGAGGGACCATTAAGAAACATGATCCCCGCAGCTACCGGGTTAAGGTTGGACTTACGATGATCTTCCACCATCTTTCTCGGTCCAGTTCTAATCCTTCCTCTATTCCTTACACTTCCAATTCTTGTTAATCTATTCCTCGCCATGTTCCTATCAAGTTTATGGGTGCTAATTTTACCTGTTAACATCCTCAGGTAATGATGGCCTGCTGATTAACCTGCTGACTAACTAGCTAACACCTGCTGACCACGGATGGGAGTGACCTCAAGTAAGTGTGACCTGAGGGTGGTGCTGATGACCTAAGTGTGTGCCGTGGTGTGGTAATTAAGGAACGTAGTTTTAATTAGGGATGCTGTGTCCTAAGCCTGTGTTTTTAAATGTATTGGTGGGTCAGTTCAAATGTTTCTCTCTTTCTTCTCTTTCTTGTTCTATCTCCTCTTCCTTCCCTCTTTTATCTTCTTCCTCTGCTTACCTCTTCCTCCTTCTTCCTCTTCCTCTTCCTAATCCTATCTCTTTTTCCTTCCTTCTTTTTTCTCCTTTCTCCACTTCCTCTTTCCTCCTCCTCTTCCCTGTCTCCTACCTCTTCTATCTTCCTTCTCTTATCGTCTTCCTCCTTGCTCCTCTTCCTCTTTCTTCCTTCTTTTATCTTTTTCCTCCATTCTCCTCTTCTTCTGCTTACCTCTACCTCTTCATACCTCTTCCTCCTCCTCCTCATCTGCTTCTCTCCTCATCTTCCTCCTCTCATAGAAGTCACTGGGGTTTCCATGGACTGTTTTGTGATCCCAGTGATAGATTTACATGGCTCCTGCATCTTGAAAGGGGAAAACACCCATGAAAAAACCCAGCTAACCTTCTCTGTGGCCTTGGGAAATGGACGTACTAGGAGCCTGATACAGTTAACCCGGTAGCAACGACAGGCCAAATTTGTGGCTTTACCATTTACCAGCGACGGGCCAAATTTGTGCCATGATATAACCCCCCCCAAAAAAAATAGATGATGCACAAACAAATCACATATGCGTTGATATATAGGTTATGAAATGGTTTGTGTGAGTGATGATTTTTTTTCTCATTTTTCTCGCTTTGAGGGGCCTTTAAGAAACATGATCCCCGCAGCTACCGGGTTAAGAATATGACCTCAATTTAGAGTCATGTTTGTTACTTGTTTTCACCTCTTAGTTTTTTGTAATTAAGATAGAGATGTATATTTTTCTGCTACCACATGTTATTTTTACTCTTTAGGATGTATATGTCAGTATCTGGTAACAATGAACTGCCACTCGGAGTCTTCTTAACTTAGTGATTTTGATATATATTGTGTAACGAGCCCAATGTGGTGTTTTGAGGAGTATGTATATAAAGAAGATATTTTTATGCGTGTGTTGGATTTACCTGTCTCGGTGCAACGTGATTGGCTCACTCGTAAACAAATGGGTCTTTTTTTGTTTTTTTTGTTTTTTTTTTTCTCTGCTTTCCTCTTCCTCTTTCTATCTCTTCTTCCTTCCTCCCCTTTATCTTTTACATCGTTTCTCCTCTTCCGTTTCTCCTCTTTCGTTTCTCTGCTTCCTTTACTGTAAAAAAAGAAAAGAAAAGAAAAGAGAATGATCGCTGCTTCCATCTTGATATGCGCTAAGGAACTAATGCAGTCTTGATGGCTTTTATTTTTTTAGATTTTTTTAGATTTTTTTTAAGGACAGATCACTTAGTTGGGTCTGTGGGGTCTGGATATCTGTGTAAATCTATGTATCTATCTACCTATCTATCTCTGTCTATCTATCTCCTGCATTATCATCTCCCTCTTCTTTATATACTTGTTGTTGCATTCTCTCTCTCTCTCTCTCTCTCTCTCTCTCTCTCTCTCTCTCCCCTCCCTTTCCCCCCCTCCTTCTCCCCCAACCACCCATTAGTCCCTCTCTTCCCTCCCTTCCCCCTCCTCCCCCCTCCCCCCCCTCGCTTAACTCCAGGTCTGATTGGCGCGCTGCAGAACAATCAGGCCAGTCTTTGATCTGGGGATTAGATTAGTCACCTGAAAACGCAATGTACAGAACCCCCTCCTCCCCTCTTGTTCCCTCCTCTCCCTCCTCCTCCTGCATCCCTCTTCCCATTCTCTCTCTGGGTTTGTTTATATTCGATTCACGTGATGCTCAGTTGTATGATACTTTTATTGTCTTTACAGAACCTCCTCTCTCTCCCTTTCCTCTTCTTTCCCCCCTTCCTCCCCTCATCCATCCCTCTTCCCATTCTCTCTCTCTCTCTCTCTCTCTCTCTCTCTGGGTTTGTTTACATTCGAGTCACGTGATGCTCATTTGTTTGATAGGTTGATTGTCTGTACAGAGCCCCCTCCCTCCCTTTCCTTCCCCCCTCCATCCCGCTTCCCAATCTCTCTCTGGGTTTGTTTACGTTTGGTATTGTTTGCTTTCGAGTCACGTGATGCTCATTTGTTTGATAGGTTGATTGTCTGTACAGAACCTCCTCTCTCCCCTTCCTCCCCCCCTCCATCCCGCTTCCCATTCTCTCTCTGGGTTTGTTTATGTTTGGTTTTGTTTACTTTTGAGTCACGTGATGCTCAGGTGTTTGATTCGTTGATTGTCTGTTTGTTTATCAAGGAAAAGAAAACGAATTATTTCGCTTAGACAAGGAAGTTAAACAATGGTTGCAAATACCGTAGACTAATATGAAGACCGTCCGTAACTAAGGACCGTACTTAAACTGACCTTCGTACGTATGAAAATTACATAAAAACAACAACAACAACAATTAGGGAGGAAAGGAGTAAAGGGAGAAAGAGTGGAGAAGGGGGAAAGGTTTATGACAAGGGGGGGAGAGAGAAGGTGGAGGGAGGGGGAAGGGGGAGAGTTATTATGACAGGGGTGGGAGAGGGAGAGAGAGAAAGGGGGAGAGGTATTTTGACAGGGATGGGAGAAGGGTGACAGAGGGGGAGAGAGAAGGTGGAGGGAGGGGGAAGGGGGAGCGTTATTATGACGGGTGGGAGAGGGACAGGGAAGGGGGAGAGGTATTTTAACAGGGATAGAGAAAGGAGGGGGAATCAAGGGGAGGGGAGACAGAGGGGGAGAGATCATCGACAAGGGAGGGAGGAGAGGGGGTGGGGAGGCAGGTAAAGAGGGTGGGGGGTTAAATTAGCCGTCTGAGTACAGCTTGATTAATTACCCTTCCCGGAATCCAGGATCAGTGTTTGTGTGTGTAACGTAAACAAATGATACTCGCCTGCCCGCTGTCCTTTACTTGAGTCACCCCTTAGTCTCCGCCTCTCCCGTTTTCTTTCAAATTCCTCTTCCGTCATAATATTATTCTTTCGTAACTATTTTCTGCCGTTTTCTGACTTCGGTATCATTTATTTTTCTTCA
Source organism: Eriocheir sinensis (assembly GCF_024679095.1). Lineage (NCBI taxonomy): Eukaryota > Metazoa > Arthropoda > Malacostraca > Decapoda > Varunidae > Eriocheir > Eriocheir sinensis. The sequence continues at coordinate 7,987,688 of NC_066567.1, forward strand.
TTAAACAACAATAAAAATATGCATGTCTTTTTATCCTTGTTTTACTTTCTTGCTCTTTATTTATTTGCTTTTTTAACGTTCTTCCAATAGCGTCGGTAGGCTTTCTTCGTTAGGCCTGATGGTCGGCTCCAGTCTGTTTAATGGCGCAGGCAAGTGTTTATAGTGGCGCCATCTTGCTAGGCTCATGCTGCCCCCCGGAGCTTATCTTTGATCCACTTTCCCTTCTCCTTTGTTGTTCACTTGCAACCATCAACTATATACTATCAATCAATCAGTCAATCACTTAGAGACATAATTTAGAGTCCGGGTTGATAGGTGGTCTTCAGGACAGCATGTGGGTAGTCTTGGGCCACTCGGCGGTGACTGAAAAATCCCAGCTTGTGGCGGCGGGGGCGGAAAGCAAGAAGCAACTAAGCGGTGCAGAAGAAAGGGAGGAAAAAGAGACTGAAAAATAAGAGACAACTAATCGACACAGAAGAGAGGAAGAAAGAAGAGAGAGAGAGACCTAACAAGCGTTCAAAAGCGGAACAGGTCTAAAGAAGAAGAAGAAGAGGGCGGGATGCGAACTTTTGTCCTCCTGTACGCCGCGCCATCACGTTAACCACTCAGCCACCGCCTCCACTGTTTGTTTATTTCTTGCATTTATTTCACATTTTTGCTCTGTTTTTATTTTTTCTTGTTTTTATTTCTTCGACTTTTCCTCACTCTCCTTTCCATCTTCTTTAGCCTCCCCGTTTCCCGTTTTCTTTTCTTTATTTTGTCATTTTCCTTCTTTACACATTTTTTATCTGTTTTTATTTTCTCTTGTTTTTCTTTCCTCTCCTTCCCATCTTCTCTAGCCTCCCCGTTTCCCGTTTTCTTTTGTTTATTTTATCATTTTCCTTCTTTTTACACATTTTTGCTTTGTTCTTATTTTCTCTTGTTTTTCTTTCCTTGACTTTTCCTCACTTTCCTTCCCATCTTCCTTAGCCTCCCCGTTTCCCGTTTTCTTTTGTTTATTTTATCATTTTCCTTCTTTTTACACAATTTTGCTTTTTTTTTTCTCTTGTTTTTCTTTCATCGACTTTTCCTCACTCTCCTTCCCATCTTCTTTAGCCTCCCCGTTTCCCGTTTCTTTTGTTTATTTTATAATTTCCCTTTTTTCCGTTTTCTTCCCTCCCTTCCCCCTTTTCCTCGTTGCTCGTATATATCTCTTATCTTTATTACCTACTTTCTCTCTCTCGTTCCTTTTCCTCCCCTCCTCTTTCCTCCCCTCTCTCTTTCTCTTACTTCACCCAAACTACCTCGGATTCTTGTTAAGCTCTCTCTCTCTCTCCTCTTCTATTTCTTCCTCTTTAATTTTTTTTCGTATTTATTTTCAGTGTTTCTCTCTCTCTCTCTCTCTCTCTCTCTCTCTCTCTCTCTCTCTCTCTCTCTCTCTCTCTCTCTCTCTCTCTCTCTCTCTCTCTCTCTCTCTCTCTCTCTCTCTCTCTCTCTCTCTCTCTCTCTCTCTCTCTGTGAGCTATAGATAATAAAGTTAATTTAAGACCTGAATTGAAATATAAATATGACATTTGGATTTGACGAAACGAATTCCTCCATCAGAAAAATTTACGCTAGGGAGAGAAGGGCGAGAAGAAGGAGGAGGAGGAGGAGGAGCAGGATTGAAACATGGAAAATCAGGCACCAGAAAGTTTATTGGCACATGATGGTAACGAGAGAAAAGGAGGAAGAGGAAGAGAAGGAAGGATTGAAACATGGAAAACCAGGCACCAGAAAGTTTATTGGCACTTATAGTGGTAAAGAAGAAAAGCAAGAGGAGAAGAAGGAAGAGAAAGAGGAGGAGGAGGAAACTGAAACATAGAAAAGTAGGCACCAGAAAGTATATTGGGACATGATGGGAACGAACTGAGGTCATGTTGAGAAAGAGAGAGAGAGAGATATCGAAAAAAAAAAAACCCTCATGATATTAATAGAAGAACGTTGCATAATTCATCAACAGGTACCTACATCAATTTATACAGTGCACAGATGAGGTCAGGTGCGGCGTGAAGGGGAGAGCAGTGGTATGCGGGTGACGCCATATGCCATTCGTTATTGCAGGAAAAAGTAAAATAAACATCAACAAATTCACTGATGATAGGATTAATATTCTCTTTGGGGTGGGTGGAAACTACCGTGATGTTTGATAGATAGATAGACAGATAGATAGATAGAGTGATAGAAATAGATACATACAGTCAGATAAATAAACAAACTTATTTACTTGTGCGATTAATATTCTCTTTGGCGTGGATGGAAACTACCGTGATGTTTGATAGATAGATAGATAGATAGATAGAAATAGATACATACAGTCAGATAAATAAACAAACTTATTTACTTGTGCGATTAATATTCTCATTGGCGTGGATGGAAACTACCGTGATGTTTGATAGATAGATAGACAGATAGATTGATAGAAATAGATACATACAGTCAGATAAATAAACAAACTTATTTACTTGTGCGATTAATATTCTCTTTGGCGTGGGTGGAAACTACCGTGATGTTTGATAGATAGATAGACAGATAGATAGATAGATTGATAGAAATAGATACATACAGTCAGATAAATAAACAAACTTATTTACTTGTGCGATTAATATTCTCTTTGGCGTGGATGGAATCTACCGTGATGTTTGATATGTAGATAGATAGATAGATAGACAGATAGATAGATAGATAGATAGTCAGTCAAAATATATGAATAAAAAAATTTACTGAAGGTACGATTGAGTGAGAACTGCAGTGATATGTGATGGACAGACAGAATGATTGATCGATAGATAGATAGATAGATAGAGATTCATCCAGTCAGTCAGAGTAAAATACAAACCATACATTAATTTTATTTTTACAGCCAAGGAGACACATCAAGGGCTTAAAAAAAAGAAAACCATAATGAAAAAAAAAGCCCGCTACCTACTGCCCCTAAATTACATGGCAACCTGGTATTTAGATAGATAGATAGAAAGAGAGAGAAAGAGTCAGCCAGTTCGGTCATTCAGTAAAACACATAAGCCACACATTGCATTACATGGCAACCGGGTATTTAGATAGATAGATAGAAAGAAAGAGAGAGAGAGAGTCAGCCAGTTAAGTCAGTCAGTCGGTAAAACGCATCAGCCCCACATTGCATTACGTCACGGTCGAGTATTTACAGACAGATAGATAGATAGATAGATAAAGAGTCAGTCAGTCAGAATTCACCACATTAACCATATATTAAATTACACAGCGGACGGGTATTTAGCTCCGCCAGCGAGGCTATTTAGAATCATTTGTTGTCCTGGAAACATTCACAACCCCGTGCCAATAATACAGACGTGTTCAATGGTACGGCAATGATTGTGTAATGTACGATGACGCCCCGCGCGGTGGTTGCTAAATATTGGTGGCACAGAGAGGTTGAATTTTGACGTATAGTAATGCCGTTTTCTCTCTCTCTCTCTCTCTCTCTCTCTCTCTCTCTCTCTTGTTGCTTTGTTTTTTTATGTATTTGTTGACATGGTGCCTCTTGTAGCTGTAGTAGTAGTAGTAGTAGTAGTAATAGTAGTAGTAGTAGTAGTAGTAGTAGTAGTAGTGGTAGTAGAAGTAGTAGTAGTAGTAGGCTGGGGCGGAGCAGGTCGAAGTCATTAATAGTTGGGTTGGGCTGGGTTAGGTTAGGTTAGGTTAGGTTAGGCTAGGCTCCCAAGCACACACATTTGACAAAGCTCTCGTAGAATATCTGTTTTTTTTTTCCATGGGTAGCTCTATATCCTTTGTGGTAGTTTGACCCTTTTTATACACCATGAACCTAAAATAACAATCTTTACAACCCGACTGATCTCCTTTTCGGCCTCTGGAAATAGGTGATGTGAAGGGTGGAAGCATCTCAGAATACCGACTTTTCCTTCGTAAGATTTGTAGGCATATCCATGGGTAGTTTTAGGACCCTGGTGTTAGTGTGACAAAGGTTCTGCACCATGAACATAAGGAAACAGTCACTGGAACGCGCTTAACCTCCTTTCAGTCGTTATAAATTATTAATATAGGAGAAGGAAGCGAATGAGAATGCCGACCAAGGTGTAAGGCAAGGCAGCAGTGAGCGATATCTAAGAGGCACAAAAACAACATCACCGGTGAACCAAAGAAACAGTCACTGGAATGCGCTTAACTTCCTTTACGGCCACTAGAAATTATTAATATAAGAGAAGGGAGCGTCTTCAAAATGCCGACCAAGGTGTGAGGCAAGGCAGCAGTGAGCGATATCTAAGAGGCACAAAAACAACATCACCGGTGAACCAAAGAAACAGTCACTGGAATGCGCTTAACCTCCTTTACGGCCACTAGAAATTATTAATACAAGAGAAGGAAGCGACTCAAAATGCCGACCAAGGTGTGAGGCAAGGCAGCTGTGAGCGATATCTAAGAGGCACAAAAACAACACCGGTGAACCAAAGAAACAGTCACTGGAATGCGCTTAACCTCCTTTACGGCCACTAGAAATTATTAATACAAGAGAAGGAAGCGACTCAAAATGCCGACCAAGGTGTGAGGCAAGGCAGCAGTGAGCGATATCTAAGAGGGACAAAAACAACACCGGTAAACCAAAGAAACAGTCACTGGAATGCGCTTAACTTCCTTTACGGCCACTAGAAATTATTAATATAAGAGAAGGGAGCGTCTTCAAAATGCCGACCAAGGTGTGAGGCAAGGCAGCTGTGAGCGATATCTACACAAAAACAACACCGGTGAACCCAAGAAACAGTCACTGGAATGCGCTTAACCTCCTTTACGGCCACTAGAAATTATTAATATAAGAGAAGGGAGCGTCTTCAAAATGCCGACCAAGGTGTGAGGCAAGGCAGCTGTGAGCGATATCTACACAAAAACAACACCGGTGAACCCAAGAAACAGTCATTGGAATGCGCTTAACCTCCTTTACGGCCACTAGAAATTATTAATACAAGAGAAGGAAGCGACTCAAAATGACGACCAAGGTGTGAGGCAAGGCAGCAGTGAGCGATATCTACACAAAAACAACACCGGTGAACCAAGACGAGCCAGGCAAAGAACACCTGACGAGAATGCTATTGCGAACTTGCGAAGAGCGCCGGAGTAGAGGAAAGAAGGCAACTTGGGGTCTTCAGCAGCGTGATGGGCAACGTTGGGGAAAATGAAGGGAAAGTTAATGAGATCAACGGAAGACTAGAGAGTGTAATAGACCATTTTAAGAGGATAGACTAGGCTAGACTGTGGAGGAGGAGGAGAAAAAGGTAGAAGTAGAAGTAGCAGCAGTATGTGAGATTATGGTAGTAGTAGTAGTAGAAGTAGTAGTAGTAGGCTAGTAGTAGGCTATTAAACGCGTCTGATACAAGAATACTAGCAGAAAACAGGAAAAAATGATGAAAATAGGAGAGTAACGTATTCCAGAGAGAGAGAGAGAGAGAGAGAGAGGCAGTCTGTGTTTACTCTGATCGTTAGCGTGTCTGTCCATCCATCGATCTCTGTGGTAGAAGCCTTTCCAACGGTGTAACTGGTCGATGGTAATAGTAGTGGTAGTAGTAATAGTAGTAGTAGTAGTTGTAGTAGTAGTAGTAGTAGTAGTAGTAGTAGTAGTAGCTAGTGGCAGAGTAAAAACATATCAGAAAGCTTGCATGGGTGGTATCGCGAAAGACCCCCCCTCTCTCTCTCTCTCTCTCTCTCTCTCTGGTACGCGGGAACAAAGGGTTTTCTTGGGCACAACGATCCCTGGGTGCCGCGTCGCTGTTACAAAAGCCAGCCGTTCAATGCCGCTCAGAGCAAAGTGAACAATAAAGTCGACGGTTGGCGCGTGACAAGAGGATGTACCCATGTTTGTTTACCCAGTTCATAATTTCTTTGCTCTCTGTGACATTGAGGAACAGAAGGGTGCGTTAGTTAGTTAGTTCGTTTGTTTTTGGGTTCTTCATTCCTCTGGTCTTCACGTTATTGATGGACCTGTTACTTGATTCCCTTCGCGTCTTCTCTCTTCATTTCTCTTCGACATTGAGGGATACAAGGAAGCATAGTTTGTTTTGCTTGGCTTCTTCACTCCTCTGCTTTTCACGATATTGATGGATTAGTTTAAATAAGACATATAAGTCATGATATTGATAGACTAGTGTACGTAAGGTTCATGAATTACTTGTGTTCTTGTGGTTCTTCTTCTTCTTCTTTCTTTTCTCTCCTCTGCTCTTCACGATATTGATGGATTAGTTTAAGTAAGACATACAAGTCATAATATTGATAGACTATTGTAAGTAAGGTTCATGAATTGTGTTCTTGTGGTTCTTCTATTTTCTCTTCTCTTCTCCTCTCTTCTTCGACACTGAGGAACACTAGGAGGCATATGCCTGTTTTTTCCTTGGTTTCTATAATCTCCTCTTTACGATATTGATGGACTAGTGTAAGTAAGGCCATGAATTGTTTGTATTCTTGTGGTTCTTCTATTTTCTCTTCTCTTCTCCTCTTCGACATTAAGGAACTGAAGGATGCCTGTTTTTTCCTGCTATAATCTGTTTACGATATTGATGGACTAGTGTAAGGTTCATGAATTGTTTGTATACTTGTGGTTCTTCTATTTTCTCTACTATTCTTTGACATTAAGGAACAGAAGGATGCCTGTTTTTTCCTTGGTTTCTATAATCTCCTCTTTACGATATTGATGGACTAGCGTAAGTAAGGCCATGAATTGTTTGTATGCTTGTGGTTCTTCTATTTTCTCTTCTCTTCTCCTCTTCGACATTAAGGAACAGAAGGATGCCTGTTTTTTCCTTGGTTTCTATAATCTCCTCTTTACGATATTGATGGACTAGCGTAAGTAAGGCCATGAATTGTTTGTATACTTGTGGTTCTTCTATTTTCTCTACTATTCTTTGACATTAAGGAACAGAAGGATGCCTGTTTTTTCCTGGGTTTCTATAATCTCCTCTTTACGATATTGATGGACTAGTGTAAGTAAGGCCATGAATTGTTTGTATGCTTGTGGTTCTATTTTCGCTTCTCTTCTCCTCTTCGACATTAAGGAACAGAAGGATGCCTGTTTTTTCCTTGGTTTCTATAATCTCCTCTTTACGATATTGATGGACTAGCGTAAGTAAGATCCATGAATTACTTTTCCCCTCGCGGTTTTTTTCTGCCTTCCACGACATTCAGGAACAAGAGTATATTCCCAGTTTATTCCTCTTAAAGCTCCTCCTTATAGTCCTCTTCATATCTCAAGACAGACAGACACATGATATTTACACAAGACCCCCCTGAAGAGTCACTCAACGTCAAAGGCGAGCGAAAACAAACCCAACAAAACACGAAGCGGAAACAAAAAACGTCAGACCTGCGTAATAAACAGAGGCCCTATAAGGCGAGAGTGTGATTGAACGAAGACTTGAGAAACACCAATAACGTAGACGATAGGAAGAGGCATCACAAAGAGGGTGCAGGATTTCTCATGGGCTGCGCTTCGGCCAATGAACTGCGTGGAAAAGGAGAGGAAGGAAAAAGACGCATATTTGATCACAACCTCTCGTTTCTTGACTTTGAACTTGACTAAAAGAGAGATACAGAAGAAAAGAACTGCTGGTATAATTAATTGCAGACAACCTTCGTTTCTTGACTTTGAACTTGACTAAAAGAGAGATACAGAAGGAAAGAACTGCTGATATAATTAATTGCAGACAACCTTCGTTTCTTGACTTTGAACTTGACTAACAGAGATATAGAAGAAAAGAACTGCTGGTATAATTAATTTCAGTAGGCTATAGTGGTAGTAGGTGGGTATTTGCTGTCGTAGTGGCATCAAGAAGTAAGGAAGTGTAAGTTGTGAGCATGGACGCCATAGCTACGCCTTGCCTCAGTGCTATCTCCGGTCACATATTAGCCTAGTAAAGCATAAAAAAGTGACGCAGTAGCTGTATGAATAATGACGTGGAAAAGTTCGCTATAATGAAGGCTTACATAATGGAGTGGAGGTGCGCACGTCCCCAGAGAGAGAGAGAGAGAGAGAGAGAGACCCAACGCCGGAGTCAGTTGCAGTCGAGGAGGGGTTCAGTTCTCTCCTCTCTCCCTCTCCCTCTCTCACTTTCTCTCACTCTCCCCGCCACTCGTCCGTCGCTACCCACGTGAGTAAATAGAGAGGTGTCCATGTTTGTTGATGGCGTTTATGACTTTTCATGGTGTTTGTTGTTGATGTTTGTGATGGTGTTCTTTGCTTATTGTGTTTGTTTCTGGCGTTTATGACTTCGTAATGTTTGTTGTTGATGTTTGTGATGGCGTTCTTTGCTTATTGTGTTTGTTGATGGTGTTTGTGTTTGTGAGTGCGAGAGTGTGATCTTGAAAGTTTAATATGCGATGTGGAGTTTGTTATGTTTCTCCTTATTTCTTTGTTTTAGTTTAGTTTTGTTAGGTAAGGCTGATGTGGGGTGCGTCTTTTTCTCTTTCCTTTTTTTTTTCTCTTTTTTGGTTGGTGTTGCGAAAGGTCATTGTGTTTGTTTTTAGGGTACGATCTTGCTAGGATTTTTTTTTTTTTTTTTTTTTTGGCGTGTGTGTGTTTGTGTGTGTGATATATTGGTTTTGTTCCTGCTTCTGTTCTTGTTTTTAATCTTGTTTGTTGTTTTTGTCTTGATTATTGTTTTGTTATTGTCGCTGTTGTTCTTGTTGTAATAGTGGTAGTAGTATTAAAAGTAGTAGTAGGTATTAGGATTACTACTACTACTACTACTACTACTACTACTTCTTACCTCGTTGTTGTTTGTTGTTGTTGTTGCCGCTGTTTTTTATTTTTGTGTGTGTGTGTTTTCGGTTTTTAAGTTCTTCTCTCTCTCTCTCTCTCTCTCTCTCTCTCTCTCTCTCTCTCTCTCTCTCTCTCTCTCTCTCTCTCTCTCTCTCTCTCTCTCTCTCTCTCTCTCTCTCTCTCTCTCTTATATATTCCTTTAATTCTTCAACATAAATTAATAGATATTCCTTTAATTCTTCAACATAAATTAATAGATATTCCTTTAATTCTTCAACATAGATTAATAGATATTCCTTTAATTCTTCAACATAGATTAATAGATATTCCTTTAATTCTTCAACATAGATTAATAGATATTCCTTTAATTCTTCAACATAGATTAATATTCTTCCTTTAATTTTCAACATAGATTAATAGATTTTCCTTTAATTTTTCAACATATCCTCTGATATTCCTTTAATTCTTCAACATACATTAATAGATATTCCTTTAAACTTCAAGATAATTACTAACTATTCTGCTTCCTGTTATTTTTTTTCCTTTATTTTTTCCTATTCCCATTTTTTTCTATGCTCTGTTTTTTCTTTGTCTTCTACACATGAATAAATATAACAGAGATAACTACTAACTATTCTGCCTCCTGTTATCTTTTTTTCTTCCTTATTTTCTATCATTTATTCCTTTACCTTCTTCTTTTATCATCTTTTTCTATTTTCCCTTTGTTATTCCTTCATTCACACAGTCATTAATGTTTGTTCCTTTCATTAGTATCATTTAGTATCGGATTTTCGTTATTGTATCGCTCTTTTATCATATTTTCCTTTATTTTCTTCCTTTATCACCTTCCTTTACCTTCTTCTTCATATTCCTTCACCTAAACAGAAATTGATAGATATTCCTTTTATTAGTATCGTTAAGTATCGTCAAAGTATCGTTCATTTATCATATTTTCCTCTATATTCTTCCTTTACCCTCTTCCTTTACCTTCCTCACGATATCCATTCACCTAAACAAATTGATAGATATTCCCTTTTATTAGTATCGTTAAGTATCGTCAAAGTATTGCTCATTTATCATATTTTCCTTTACCTTCTTCCTTTACCCTCTTCCTTTACCTTCTCACGATATCCCTTCACCTAAATATAAATTGATAGATATTCCCTTTATAGTGTCGTTTGGTATCATTAAATATCGTCAAAGTATCGTTCATTTATCATATTTTCCTTTACTCTCTTCCTTTACATTCCCTTACTCCTTCCTTTCCTTCCTTTTCCTTCCCTTTCTTATTCCTTCACCTAAACAGTAATTAAAATGTATTCCTTTCCATAATAATATTCTCTTTTATCCTTTTACGTATCTTGTATTTATTTTACTTATCTCTTTATCTTCCTTTTATTTCTTGCTCTGGACAGTAATATATATTCATTCTCTTATTAATTGTTTCACCGCGTTTTTCCTGTTAACACGTCGCATTTAGGGTGTTACGGGGTATTCAAGAGCATTAAGTGGTATTGGAACCTTTTAACTCATATCGGATTCCTCTTTGTGTGATATCGACTAATATACACGGATGATTACTTGTACTTATTCATCTCCCTCCTTTGTGTGTGTGTGTGTGTGTGTGTGTGTGTGTGTGTGTGTGTGTGTGTGTGTCAGGTGTTCTCTATGCTATAAGGGAAATGATTGTATCCTGTTTTGAAAGCTAATTGTGCTCATCCGTGTGTGTGTGTGTGTGTGTGTGTGTATGTGTGTGTGTGTGTGTGTGTGTGTGTGTGTGTGTGTGTGTGAACAAAGCAACACAAAATAATACGGTTAACACTATAACGAACATCACTATCATCAACAACAATAGCAACAACAACAACAACAACAACAACTGCAGAATATCATTAACCTGTTTTTTTAATTTTAATTCTAACATACACTGCAAATTAAATGCTGACGTTTAAGTAATTTTTTCATAATACTAAATCATAAAGTTGTATTATGCATTTACATATAACTGCAATCTACATGAAATTATGAGACTAGTAGTAGTAGTAGTAGTAGTAGTAGTGGTAGTAGTAGTAGTAGTAGTAGTAGTAGTGGTAGTAGTAGTAGTAGTAGTAGTAGTAGTAGTAGTAGTAGTAGTAGTAGTAGTAGTAGTAGTGGGAGTAGTAGAGTTAGTAGTAGTAGTAGTAGTCAAATAATAGTGGTGGAAATATTTATGGTAGTGATTTTGGTTGCTGCAGGTGGTGGTGGTGGTGGTGGTGATGGTGATGTTGGTGGTGTTGGTGGTGGTGGTCAATATCGCAAAGACAGGATTACCCAAATGCCTTCACCGTCCTAAGAATGTGTAATGAAGTCTCTCTCTCTCTCTCTCTCTCTCTCTCTCTCTCTCTCTCTCTCTCTCTCTCTCTCTCTCTCTCTCTCTCTCTCTCTCTCTCTCTCTCTCTCTCTCCGGGGGTAGATATGCTCTATTTTTTTTTCCCCATTTTCCTCTTTTTTGTCGTGATATAATGTGGGGCAGGACGTGTGTATGTGTGTATGCGTGTGTGTGTGTGTGTGTGTGTGTGTGTGTGTGTGTGTGTGTGTGTGTGTGTGTGTGTGTGTGTGTGTGTGTGTGTGTGTGTGTGTGTGTGTGTGTGTTAAGGTTTTCGTTTCAGAAGTTCTTATAATTTTGGTAAACAATTCTTTTTTCATTTCTCTTCTCCTAGCGACAAGCCTTAAAGGGTTTCTCTCTCTCTCCCTCTCTCTCTCTCTCTCTCTCTCTCTCTCTCTCTCTCTCTCTCTCTCTCTCTCTCTCTCTCTCTCTCTCTCTCTCTCTCTCTCTCTCTCTCTCTCTCTCTCTCTCTGCGACACTCGACGAAGAAGCCTTACAATCAGATCTAGATCGACTTGCACGTTGGGCCAATCAATGGCAAATGAAATTTAACGTTGACAAATGTAAAGTGTTGCACATCGGAAAAAATAACAATCGCGTTCGGTACGTAATGAATGGCCAACAACTTTCTGCAGTAAGTAAAGAAAAGGATCTTGGAATCACTATATCAAGCGATTTAAAGCCCGGTCAGCATTGTTCAGAGGTAGTTAAAACTGCAAACAAATTGGTTAGCTTCATCGGACGAGTCTTTAATAATAAATCGGAAAAAGTAATATTAAAACTGTATAATTCGTTGGTTCGACCCCGTCTAGAGTACTGTGTACAGTTTTGGTCTCCCTATTACAGAAAAGACATAGCAAAGTTGGAACAGATTCAACGAAGAGTAACAAAGAAGATTCCTAGGTTGAGAAATTTATCATATGAACAAAGGCTTAAAGAAGTAAATTTATTCAGCCTATCAAAACGAAGAATGCGAGGCGATTTAATAAAAGTGTTTAAAATGTTTAAAGGATTCAGTGATATTAATGCGGAAGATTACTTTACAATTGATCGATCAAATAGAACAAGAAGAAATCACAATTTGAATCAATCGAGTTGTTAATGTTTGGAACTCTCTACCCTGTGATATCGTTGATATAGATTAGACAAGTCTTTTGAATCCAACCAGCAACTAAGATAT
>NC_066567.1:8002484-8007484 GCF_024679095.1 Eriocheir sinensis
CTTCCTCTTTTTCTCTCTCTCTTCCTCTCAGTCTGTCTTCCTCCCTATCTCTTTCTTTTGTGTCTTTCTTTTTTTCTTTCCTTCACTCTTTTTTCTCTTTTTTTATCTCTCTCTCTCTCTCTCTCCTTTTACGCGAGAAAGATTTACACTCTCTCAAATCATTTCCTAATTACCCGTCTCTCTCTCTCTCTCTCTCTCTCTCTCTCTCTCTCTCTCTCTCTCTCTCTCTCTCTCTCTCTCTCTCTCTCTCTCTCTCTCTCTCTCTCTCTCTCTCTCTCCAATACCCAGAGCCAAGTATCTATAATATTCTTTCCCTTATAATTATTTTTCTTGCCTTTATAGTTTAATGGCGCGCGGGAAGGGGTTTGGATTCCCTTATTATGGCACTCGATTCTCTTTTTAGGGGATAAGAGAGAGAAGTTAACCTCGTCATCTTCTAGCTCTTAGCCCGCCCTAACCTCACTATCTTGAAAGAGAGTGGGGGTGACGTGCCCGAGAGAGAGAGAGAGAGAGAGAGAGAGAGAGTAATGCTATGATAAAAACGTAATAGAAGATATAAATAGAAAGAGAGAAAGGGAGAAACCGATGAGAGAGAGAGAGAGAGAGAGAGAGAGAGAGAGAGAGCGGAACAAAAGCACAGAGAATAATGCGAACCAATAAAAAATGGCACCGTGCAATTTTGAAACCGACCTTCCAGCCCGAGAGAGAGAGAGAGAGAGAGAGAGAGAGAGAGAGAGAGAGTGTGTGGGCCGTAATGGATTCAAGCCTCACTATCTCTTTATATATGGACAAACCTCACTGACTCACACTGGCAATAATGTTTTTTTACCTTATTTTCTCTCTCTCTCTCTCTCTCTCTCTCTCTCTCTCTCTCTCTCTCTCTCTCTCTCTCTCTCTCTCTCTCTCTCTCTCTCTCTCTCTCTCCTTTGCTTCTTCTTATTCCTCTCTTTATTTCTCTTTCATTTACTTTCTTCCTCCTTATTCCTTTCTTCCTCTTTTCCTCTCTTTCTTCCTCTCTCCTTCTGTCTCTTATTCTCTCTCATCCTAGTCTCATTTTGTTTCCTACTCTTCTTTTTTATTTATTTTCTTCCTCTTCTTCCTCTCTTCCTCTCTTTCTCCCTCTCTCCCTCTTCCTTATATTCACTTTCTTTATCTTATTCTCCCTCTTTCTAGTCTCATTTTGTTTCCTCTTCTCTTCTATCCAATTTCTTCCTCTTCTTCCTTTCTTCCTCTCTTTCTCCCTCTCTCCCTCTTCCTCATATCCACTTTTTTTCTCTCATTCTCCTTCTTCCTAGTCTCATTTTGTTTTCTTCTTTTCTCTTTTATCCACTTTCTTCCTCCTCTTTCTCTCTTCCTTTCTTTATTCCACTTTCTCTCTTTTATTCCCTATTCTTAGCCTCTCTTTTCCCTTCTCTCGTTCTCTCTTTTCCTTCTCTGTTTTCCTTTTTTCTCTTCTTTATTCCTTGTTTCCTTCTCTATTCCTTTTCATCATCCTTCCTTTCCCTTCTCCTTTCTTTTCCCTTCCTTCATTCCCTTCATTTCCGTCTCTTCCTTCTTCGTTTCCTTCCTTCCCTCCTTTCTTTCCCTTCTTCTGTTCCTCCCTTCCTTTCCTTCGCTGTCCTCCATTCTCTTCTTCTTCTCTATCTTTCCTTCCCTTCATTTCCTTTGCCTGTCCTTCCCTCTTTTTAATTCCCTCCTTTTGTTCCTCCCTTCCTTTCCTTCGCTGTCCTTCATTCCCTCCTTCTTCTCTATCTTTCTTTCCTTTCCTTTCCTTTGCCTCTCCTTCTTCGTCTCCTCCTTCCCTTCTTCCATAGTCCATTTTTTTCCTCTTATTCACGTGTTCAAACTTTCCCTCGATTTTCCTTTTTCCTTTTTTTGCGTCTAAGTTTGTTTCAAAAATTAGTTTTTTTTTTTTTTTTTAGCCACGTGTTGAAACTTGTCGCGTCGAGTTTTATTGATTTTTTTATTTATTTTTCTTGTTTTCTTTATTTACCTTCTCTCTCTCTCTCTCTCTCTCTCTCTCTCTCTCTCTCTCTCTCTCTCTCTCTCTCTCTCTCTCTCTCTCTCTCTCTCTCTCTCTCTCTCTCTCTCTCTCTCTCTCTCTCTCTCTCTCTCTCCTTTCTTGTTTTTTTTTTAATTTTCGTTCTTTGGTGTTTATCTTTTTCTTTCCTCCTCCTCCTTCTCCTCCTCCTCCTCTTCCTCCTCCTCCTTCTTCTTTTCTTATTCCCTTATTCTTCTGTCATTATCTACCGCTATATATATCTTCCTCCTCCTCCTCCTCCTCCTCCTCCTCCTCCTCCTTCTACTCTTATTTTTCTTCTATTACTCTATCATTTTCTACTTCTATTTCTGTCCTCCTCCTCCTCCTCCTCCTCCTCCTCCTCCTTCTCCTCTTCCTCCTCCTCCTCCTACAAGACACCCACCTTTTCATTTTCGTCCTCCTCCTCCTCCTCCTCCTCCTCCTCCTCCTCCTCCTCCTCCTCTTCCTCTCAAGTGCTATTAGATTATTAAACGTAATTTCGTCGCTGTGAAATCAGATACGTTTTCCACTCCACTGGACACACCTCTCATCATCATCATCATCATCATCATCATCATCATCATCATCATCACCACTTCCTTTATTGTCATTATCTCCATTATTACCATCCGTCATTATTTCCTATTCATCACTTTTTTTTTTACTTTCCATTTACTCTCTCTCTCTCTCTCTCTCTCTCTCTCTCTCTCTCTCTCTCTCTCTCTCTCTCTCTCTCTCTCTCTCTCTCTCTCTCTCTCTAAATGTGTGTATCTTTTCTCTCTTCATCGATATTGCTTCACACTTTATCATTTTTCCATTGCCATCAGTTTCCCATTACTCTCTCTCTCTCTCTCTCTCTCTCTCTCTCTCTCTCTCTCTCTCTCTCTCTCTCTCTCTCTCTCTCTCTCTCTCTCTCTCTCTCTCTCTCCACTTTTCTTCCCTCCCTTTCTTTCCTCATTTTTTCCTCCACAAATTCCTTTCTTCCTCCCTTATCTCCCTCCTCCTCCTCCTCCTCTTTTTCCTTTTCCTCCTCTTACTTCAATACTTTTTCTCTCTCTTTCTCTCTCTCTCTCTCTCTCTCGCCTCCATTCTCAACTTCTCTCTTTCTCACTCTCTTTATTCTCTCTATATATATATTTCCTCCTTTCCTTCCGCTTCCTCCCTTCTTCCTTTCATTTTCTCCCCGCTATCAGTGTTCTCCCCTTCCAAACTCTCTCTCTCTCTCTCTCTCTCTCTCTCTCTCTCTCTCTCTCTCTCTCTCTCTCTCTCTCTCTCTCTCTCTCTCTCTCTCTCTCTCTCTCTCTCTCTCTCTCTCTCTCTCTCTCTCTCTCTCTCTCTCTCTCGCGATGGCTTTGTTCCTTGGCTTTTTTTTCCTTCCTCCTCTTTTCCTCCCTTTTTTCTCTCCCTTTCCTCCATTTTCTTTGTCTCTCCCTATCTCCCTTTAACCCACTTTTTCCTCCCTTACTCTTCCTTCCTTCCTTCCTTCCTTCCTTTCCTTTCCTTTCCTTCTTCCTTCCCTTTTCCACCTTTTCATTTCTCTCTCTCTTCCTCTTTCTCCTTTTTTTCCTTCTTCCTTTTCCTTCTCCTTTTCTTCCTTCCTCTTCCTTATTCGTTCCCTCCTTCTCTCCTTTCTTTCCCTCCTTCTCTTCCTCCCTTCCTTTAGTCCGCTGTCCTTCGTTCCTTCCTTCGCTTTTTATATCTTCCTCTTCCTTCATTTCCTTTCCTTTCCTCCTTCGTACCCTTCTTCCCTTCTTCCTTCCTTCCTCCTCTTCCTTCATCCCTTCTTCTTTTCCTCCTCCTCCTCCTCCTCCTCCTCCTCCTCCTCCTCTTATGGATTTCTCTCCCTTCATTTCCTTACCTGTCCTTCTTCGTTCCCTCCTTCCCTTCTTCCTTCCCTCCTCCTCTTCTTCCTTCTTCCTTTCTTCCTCTCCTCCTCCTCCTCCTCTTATGGCTTTCTCTCCCTTCATTTCCTTGCCTGTCCTTCTTCGTTCCCTCCTTCCCTTCTTCCTTCCCTCCTCCTCCTCTTCCTTCTTCCCTTCTTCCTCTCCTCCTCCTCCTCCTCCTCCTCCCCGCCTGCCAATTTTCTCCCAGCCGTCTTTCCGCGACATAGCGCTGTCCAAACATAATCATCTCTCTCCCTTCCTCCCTCCCTCCTTCTCTCCCTCCCTTCAGTCCTTTCCTTCCTTTTCCTTCCCTTCCTTCTTTTCTTCGATTTTCTCTACTTCATCTGTGTGTGTGTGTGTGTGTGTGTGTGTGTGTGTGTGTGTGTGTGTGTGTGTGACCTTTGACCTATCCCGGGGGCAATAAACAAGCAACAGGTGTGTGTGTGTGTGTGTGTGTGTGTGTGTGTGTGTGTCAAGATAGGCTAGTATGGATTATATAGGATTTTGTTTGTTCATTTTAGTTTTGTTCTTTACTACTACTACTACTACTACTACTACTACTACTACTACTACTACTACTACTACTACTACTACTACTACTACTACTACTACTACTACTACTACTACTACTACTACTACTACTACTACTACTACTACTACTACTACTTTTCTTTGTCTTTCTGGGATATTACACGAAAGTTGCAAAGTTGAGAACAGAGAACGAAGGGGAAGAGGAAGGAAAAATGAGAACAGGGGAAGAAGAAAACTAATAAAAAGGGAGGAGGAGGAGGAGGAGGGAGGGGGGAGGAAGAACAATGAGTGAGGGAGGGAAATAAAAATAAGAAGAAAAAAGGGAGGGAAGGGAGAGAAAGGAGGAAGAAAGAAGAAAATGGTGTTGCTAATTTCGCTGAAGTTTATAACAATGGAGTTTATGAAGGTGGTGGCGGTGGTGGAGGTGGTGGCGGTGTTGGTGGTGGTGGTAGTGGAGGTGGTGGTCGTGGTGGTGGTGGTGGTGTTGATATAGCTTGTAGCGATGGTGGTACACTCTCTCTCTCTCTCTCTCTCTCTCTCTCTCTCTCTCTCTCTCTGACACACAC
>NC_066567.1:8012484-8049984 GCF_024679095.1 Eriocheir sinensis
TCAAAGCATTACCTTAACTTACTTTAAATACTGTTGTTAAGATTCATGAAAGGGCAGCAAGTGAAAAAAAAATATATACTAAGTCCGTGTTCACTTATCAGTACCTTAGTTTGTCTGTTTGAAAAGACTCACGTAGAAGCTTCTGGAATTACCTCGAACTGTCGTGTGATCCTGGTGGCATAGTTTCACACGACCTCTGCGCCTTGGACGGAAAAATTACCCATGAAAACCCGGTTAATCCTCCCTGTGGCCTTAGAAAACAGTCATAATGGGAGCCTGATTTAAAGGGGCTATTACACTGGGCAAATTCTCCGTGGATCTTCAGTCAAACCACGATTTCCGCTAGTGTGGTTCTCATTTGTTTCTTGTTATTGCTGCTGCTGATGATGGTGAGTAATACCGTCGTCCTAAAGTGAAATCTACCGTAGCTTTTGAAGATCGTGGACTCGTCAGAAAACCGCGGAAATAGGAGAACCACGCCGGCGGAAATCGTGGTTTGACTGAAGATCCACGGAAAATTTGCCCAGTGTAATGCCCCTAATGCGTTGAAGAATATGAACCACGGACTGTTTTGTGATCCCAGTGATAGCTTTACACGACCTCTGCGCCCTGCTCTGTAAAATCACCCATGAAAATCCACTTAATCTTCTCTGTGGCCTTAGAAAACAGTCGTAATTTGGCTCTGGGATCATGGAACTCACCCCAACTTTCCTTCCCCTTCAGAACCAGCCTGGGGAAGAGAAGCTGGGGAAGGGATCACAGCGCTACGGCAGAAGACACAGAGGGGGTGGTCGCCGTCTCTGCAGCAGGAGGAGACGGCAGAAACCGACCACTGGGGCTCTGAAGACGTCCCACCCTTGAGACCAGACCAGTGGCAACCCGTGGAAGCCTTAGGACCCCCGGCAGAGGAAGGGCGGCCGCGGATACCCTTAGAGGAGGAGCTATCAGAGCGGACCCGTGGGCAGCTTGAGGTTCTTGCTCGCTCGGCCCATCTTGCTCAGCCTCGGTTTGGCCTCGACACCCCCCTCGACCCCTTAGCCTCGTCCTCGACCCTGAAGTATGTCCATGAAGGGGAACTCCTGAAGCTGCGTCTGCTCCTCGACAACCTCACCCTCGAAGGACTCAGCTCGCTCTCGGTGCAGGAGGTGAGTTTGTGGGTGTCGAGCATACGTGGAGGGTGAGGTCTGTTTGTCTGTTTTTTCCTCTTCGTTTTGTTTTGCTTTCTGTTTGTGCCTGTTGTTTATGTTTGCCTGCGTTTGTTTTTGTTTATCTATTTTTTCTTCCCTCTTTATTCTGTTCTCTGTATCCCTGTTTTTGTTTGTCTGTTAGTTTTGTTTTTGTGTTTATCTGTTGTTCTTTGTTTTTTGTTCCCTCTCTCTGTCTGCATGTCTTATTTCCGTTCTCTTTTAAATACCACCTGTCTTTATTTTTCTCTGTTTTCTACCTGTCTGTCGCTTTATTCTCCGTTTTTTTACCTGTCTAGTTTCGTTCTGTCAATCTCTTATGCTTCGGAAGGGTTGGTAATAGGACTGGTGGAGAGGGGAAGGGTTGGTAATGGGACTGGTGGAGAGGGGAAGGGTTGGTAATGGGACTGGTGGATAGGGGAAAGATTGGTAATGGGACTGGTGGATAGGGAAAGGGTTGGTAATGGGACTGGTGGATAGGGGAAGGATTGGTAATGGGGCTGGTGGATAGGGGAAGGGTTGGTAATGGGACTGGTGGAGAGGGGAAGGGTTGGTAATGGGACTGGTGGAGAGGGGAAGGGTTGGTAATGGGACTGGTGGAGGGAAGGGTTGGTAATGGGACTGGTGGAGAGGGAAGGTTGGTAATGGTACTGGTGGATAGGGTAAGGGTTGGTAATTGGACTGGTGGAGAGGGGAAGGGTTGGTAATGGGACTGGTGGATAGGGAAAGGATTGGTAATGGGACTGGTGGATAGGGAAAGGGTTGATAATGGGACTGATGGATAGGGGAAGGGTTGGTAATGGGGCTGGTGGAGAGGGGAAGTGTTGGTAATGGGGCTGGTGGATAGGGGAAGGGTTGATAATGTGACTGGTGGATAGGGGAAGGATTGGTAATGGGACTGGTGGATAGGGGAAGGGTTGGTAATAGGACTAGTGGATAGGGGAAGGATTGGTAATGGGACTGGTGGATAGGGGAAGGGTTGGTAATGGGTCTGGTTGATATGGGAACGATTGGTAATGGGACTGGTGGATAGGGGAAGGGTTGGTAATGGGACTGGTGGATAGGGGAAGGATTGGTAATGGGACTGGTGGATAGGGAAGGATTGGTAATGGGACTGGTGGATGGGGAAGGGTTGGTAATGGGACTGGTGGATAGGGAAGGATTGGTAATAGGACTGGTGGAGAGGGAAGGGTTGGTAATGGGACTGGTGGATAGGGAAGGATTGGTAATGGGACTGGTGGATAAGGAAAGGTTGGTAATGGGACTGGTGGATAGGGAAGGGTTGATAATGTGACTGGTGGATAGGGAAGGATTGGTAATGGGACTGATGGATAGGGGAAGGGTTGGTAATGGGACTGGTGGATAGGGGAAGGTTTGGTAATGTGACTGGTGGAGAGGGGAAGGGTTGGTAATGGGACTGGTGGATAGGGGAAGGATTGGTAATGGGACTGGTGGATAAGGAAAGGGTTGGTAATGGGACTGGTGGATAGGGGAAGGGTTGATAATGTGACTGGTGGATAGGGGAAGGATTGGTAATGGGACTGATGGATAGGGGAAGGGTTGGTAATGGGACTGGTGGATAGGGGAAGGATTGGTAATGGGACTGGTGGATAGGGGAAGGGTTGGTAATGGGACTGATGGATAGGGGAAGGATTGGTAATGGGACTAGTGGATAGGGGAAGGATTGGTAATGGGACTGATGGATAGGGGAAGGGTTGGTAATGGGACTGATGGATAGGGGAAGGGTTGGTAATGGGACTGGTGGATAGGGGAAGGGTTGGTAATGGGACTGATGGATAGGGGAAGGGTTGGTAATGGGACTGATGGATAGGGGAAGGGTTGGTAATGGGACTGATGGATAGGGGAAGGGTTGGTAATGGGACTGATGGATGATAGGGAAGGGTTGGTAATGGGACTGATGGATAGGGGAAGGGTTGGTAATGGGACTGATGGATAGGGGAAGGGTTGGTAATGGGACTGATGGATAGGGGAAGGATTGGTAATGGGACTGGTGGATAGGGGAAGGATTGGTAATGGGACTGATGGATAGGGGAAGGGTTGGTAATGGGACTGATGGATAGGGGAAGGGTTGGTAATGGGACTGGTGGATAGGGGAAGGATTGGTAATGGGACTGGTGGATAGGGGAAGGGTTGGTAATGGGACTGGTGGATAGGGGAAGGATTGGTAATGGGACTGGTGGATAGGGGAAGGGTTGGTAATGGGACTGGTGGATAGGGGAAGGATTGGTAATGGGACTGGTGGATAGGGAAATGGTTGGTAATGGGACTGGTGGATAGGGGAAGGATTGGTAATGGGACTGATAGATAAGGGAAGTGTTAGTAATGGGACAGGTGGAGAGGGGAAGGGTTGGTAATGGGACTGGTGGATAGTGTTTATATCTACCTATCAGTCTGTCCGTATCAACACCATTATCCCCACTTCCAGGTAACTTTCCAACGAGGACCAGACGGCGGAGAAGACGCAGAAGATGAAGATGACCTCGGACACGCACACACCCACGAAGACATCGACGGAGACCCACAAACACACGCCATACAACACGGGCGGAGGAACGGGCGTCGGGTGGCCAGTAGCAGGGGCTTGGTGCGTGCTGCCTTCTCTCAGGTGGTGGTGAGGGCGAGGTACCAGGTGAGGGGGAGTGCCGGGGGCTTCCTTACCTTCAGGGAGAGTGGGAACTTGACCCTCACCGCCCCGACCGTCTTTCTAACATCCCGACTTGGTCTCATCCTCCCGCCCCCGACGCCGCCGCTGTCCTCACCGCAACGGAAGGTCAAGACGCCTCATAGGTTAGTTAGTTGGTTAGTTACACACACACATACATACACACACACAAAGGACCCCTCTCTCGAAATTGACCTCTCTTCTGGCCTCCTGTTTTCTTTATTCTTTTGTTTGGAGCGGCGTCTAGCGTTTTGTTGTTGTTGTTGTTTTTGCCTACCTACTTTGCTGTAAAACACACACACACACACACACACACACATGCACGCAAGAACACAGTGAGTCAGAAAAAACGATGCAATATAAGAAAACAAAACAAAAACAACGATCTCTTTTCTTGGTACCTACGTCATGTTACTGAAGTGTTACCTGATGCTCTCTCTCAGGCGTCACGGGGGCCGGGTCAAGATCGTGCGGGTTCGAAGTGAGATCTCCACCGTCCCCACCACGCTCACCCTCCAGCCAGCCGCCCACCCGCCGCAGTGGGTGAGGCAGCAGGTGCAGACCAAGGTGAGTAATGGAAGTAGTAGTAGTAGTAGTGGTAGTAGTGGTAGTAGTAGTAGCGGTAGCAGTAGTAGTAGTAGTAGTAGTAGTAGTGGTAGTGGTGGTAATAGAAGTATTATTATTAGTGGTGGTAGTAGCAGTAAGTATAGGGAGCTTCACTTGCTGTCCTTCCTCGCTTACCAAAGACAAATGAATCACTGTGAGTCGTTATAAATCGTCGTAGTCTCTGTAAACCATCATTATCTTCGCAACTTATCGTTATTTCGTTATCCAACTTCCGTCGGAGCAGCTTGAGGAGCTGTCCGGGGACCTGAGCCACGGGCACGGCGCGGTGAGGCTGCTGCTGCACCGCTGGGGGAAGCTGCTCAAGCGACTCATCCACCGCACGGCGCGCGCCATCGCCTAGACGCTGCCCTTCCCGCCCCTCCCTCCCCACTCACCCGCACACCTGGACCTCCTGCTGTTGATAATTAACGATCAAAAAATCCTCGAGACAGGCAATACAGATCAAAAAGTTTAGTCAAGTCGGTCTGTTAACGAGGACTGGCGTGGCTTTAAACCGAACCGATGCGCTCTAGACTCTAAGGGCTCGTTCACACTACAAGCAGAGCAGGGCAGAGCAGAGCGGAGCGGCTCGGTTAGGTGTTCACATATAAGCAGAGCAGGGCGACCTGCACAAGAATCATTCGCAGGCAACAGCTCGATAAACTCCTCGGTGTTTATCTTGAAGGATGATGAAAATGTAACGATTTACAAAGGAACATGGAATTTCGTTGTTAAAGCCAAGTCCCATGGCTGTGTGGGTCACTGATGATTATGTATAGGATCAGAATATCATCAAAATAGCTTTTCTAAACATACGGCTATTATATATCATTAAATTGTACCTTAATTATGCACAATCTGGTCAGTTTTTGTAATTTTGGCTTCAGCAATAAAAATTCACCAATGTAGATAGCTTCTTGGCCATGTTGATTGAAGGGTGGAGCCGTGGAGGACCGCTAGCTGCGAGCAGCAAAAAATACGACCAAATTTCCCGAGCGTGCCACTCCGCTCCGCGCTGCGCCACTCCGCTTGAGGTGTGAACACCTGAGCGTCTGTACATTCAAAACTATCCAAAAATTAATGCCGCTAATAACCGCTCTGCTCTGCCCTGCTCTGCTTGTAGTGTGAACGAACCCTAAGGCACACGAGCCGAACATTTGAGTATCTCTAAGCGGGGCACCAAGGCTTCCACACCCGTGAAGTCCTTGCGGGCCACCTGACGCTCTTGGTGTGGTAGTTGAGGGAGACAAACAAACCTCCTTAGTCGTCACTGATAGTCGGATAAATATTCAATTCAACAGATAAATATTCAATTCAACAGATAAATATTCAGTTCAACAGATAAATATTCAATTCAACAGATAAATATTCAATTCAACAGATAAATATTCAGTTCAACAGATAAATATTCAATTCAACAGATAAATATTCAATTCAACAGGGATAAATATTCAATTCAACAGATAAATATTCAATTCAACAGATAAATATTCAATTCAACAGATAAATATTCAGTTCAACAGATAAATATTCAATTCAACAGATAAATATTCAATTCAACAGATAAATATTCAATTCAACAGATAAATATTCAGTTCAACAGATAAATATTCAATTCAACAGATAAATATTCAATTCAACAGATAAATATTCAATTCAACAGATAAATATTCAATTCAACAGGGATAAATATTAATTTCAACAGAGATAAATATTCAATTCAACAGATAAATATTCAATTCAACAGATAAATATTCAATTCAACAGATAAATATTCAATTCAACAGGGATAAATATTAATTTCAACAGAGATAAATATTCAATTCAACAGATAAATATTCAATTCAACAGATAAATATTCAATTCAACAGATAAATATTCAATTCAACAGATAAATATTCAATTCAACAGGGATAAATATTAATTTCAACAGAGATAAATATTCAATTCAACAGATAAATATTCAATTCAACAGATAAATATTCAATTCAACAGATAAATATTCATTTCAACAGATAAATATTCAATTCAACAGATAAATATTCAATTCAACAGGGATAAATATTAATTTCAACAGAAATAAATATTCAATTCAACAGATAAATATTCAATTCAACAGATAAATATTCAATTCAACAGATAAATATTCAATTCAACAGATAAATATTCATTTCAACAGATAAATATTCAATTCAACAGATAAATATTCAATTCAACAGGGATAAATATTAATTTCAACAGAAATAAATATTCAATTCAACAGATAAATATTCAATTCAACAGATAAATATTAAATTCAACAGATAAATATTCAATTCAACAGGGATAAATATTAATTTCAACAGAGATAAATATTCATTTCAACACAGATAAATATTCATTTCAACAGAGATAAATATTCATTTCAACAGAGATAAATATTCATTTCAACAGAGATAAATATTCAATTCAACAGAGATAAATATTCAATTCAACAGATAAATATTCAATTCAGCAGATAAATATTCATTTCAACAGAGATAAATATTCAATTCAACAGAGATAAATATTCAATTCAACAGATAAATATTCATTTCAACAGAGATAAATATTCAATTCAACAGAGATAAATATTCAATTCAACAGATAAATATTAATTTCAACAGAGATAAATATTCAATTCAACAGAGATAAATATTCAATTCAACAGATAAATATTCAATTCAACAGATAAATATTCAATTCAACAGATAAATATTCAATTCAACAGATAAATATTCATTTCAACAGAGATAAATATTCAGTTCAACAGAGATAAATATTCATTTCAACAGAGATGAATATTCAATTCAACAGAGATAAATATTCAATTCAACAGAGATAAATATTCATTTCAACAGATAAATATTCATTTCAACAGAGATGAATATTCAATTCAACAGAGATAAATATTCAATTCAACAGAGATAAATATTCATTTCAACAGGGATAAATATTCATTTCAACAGATAAATATTCATTTCAACAGGGATAAATATTCATTTCAACAGAGATAAATATTCAATTCAACAGAGATAAATATTCAATTCAACAGAGATAAATATTCATTTCAACAGATAAATATTCATTTCAACAGATAAATGTTCAATTCAACAGAGATAAATATTCATTTCAACAGATAAATATTCAATTCAACAGAGATAAATATTCATTTCAACAGAGATAAATATTCATTTCAACAGAGATATATATTCATTTCAACAGAGATAAATATTCATTTCAACAGAGATAAATATTCATTTCAACAGAGATAAATATCCATTTCAACAGATAAATATTCAATTCAACAGAGATAAATATTCATTTCAACAGAGATAAATATTCATTTCAACAGAGATAAATATTCATTTCAACAGATAAATATTCATTTCAACAGAGATAAATATTCATTTCAACAGAGATAAATATTCATTTCAACAGAGATAAATATTCATTTCAACAGAGATAAATATTCATTTCAACAGAGATAAATATTCAATTCAACAGAGATAAATATTCAATTCAACAGAGATAAATATTCAATTCAACAGATAAATATTCAATTCAACAGATAAATATTCAATTCAACAGATAAATATTCATTTCAACAGATAAATATTCAATTCAACAGATAAATATTCAATTCAACAGATAAATATTCAATTCAACAGATAAATATTCAATTCAACAGATAAATATTCAATTCAACAGATAAATATTCAATTCAACAGATAAATATTCAATTCAACAGATAAATATTCAATTCAACAGATAAATATTCAATTCAACAGATAAATATTCAGTTCAACAGAGATAAATATTCAATTCAACAGAGATAAATATTCAATTCAACAGATAAATATTCAATTCAACAGATAAATATTCAATTCAACAGATAAATATTCAATTCAACAGAGATAAATATTCAATTCAACAGAGATAAATATTCAATTCAACAGATAAATATTCAATCCAACAGATAAATATTCAATTCAACAGAGATAAATATTCAATTCAACAGAGATAAATATTCAATTCAACAGAGATAAATATTCAATTCAACAGAGATAATCCTTGTCACCCAATAAAAAAAATCTTTAAAAATCTTATTCGCAAAACTAGGCCAAGGCAATGGTAGGATCCTGATGTAGATATGTAGATAGTCATTAGTTCTAAGGTCAACATATTACCTGTGCTGTACATAGGAGCCACTTACCTGGGCATGCCTGGGAAAGGTCAAAATAAGCTGTAGCATAATTACTGTACTCTTCATTACCTTTATTAGTGTAGCTTGTTGTTAGTGTAGAAGATATGTGAACTAACCTCTGTGTGTGTGTGTGTGTGTGTGTGTGTGTGTGTGTGTGTGAGAGTGAGAGAGAGAGAGAAAGAAAATGTAATACAGTGTTGTAATAGATAATTTATAAGGAACATCACCTTTGTAGAATTCCACCACTAGAGTCAGTCCTTGTAATCTCTGTAGTCATGTAAGGTTGATAAGTGCATTGTAATCAACAGTAACTAACACTTTGTATATAAATAACTATCGACAAAAATATAGTGTACTTGTGTTTTCTTTAACCTGTCCGCTGCGATTGGCACGGATTTGGCCTTCACTGGTAGCCTGGCAACATATTCTTCTAGCTCCTTCTCTGCCTCTGTGGTGGATAGTGGAGTGTTTCCCATGTGGTATTGGTATGCTGGATATCCCTTCACTGGTAGCCTGGTAACATATTCTCCTAGCTCATTCTCTGCCTCTGTGGTGGATAGTGGAGTGTTTCCCATGTGGTATTGGTATGCTGGATATCCCTTCACTGGTAGCTTGGTAACATATACTCCC
Source organism: Eriocheir sinensis (assembly GCF_024679095.1). Classification (NCBI taxonomy): domain Eukaryota; kingdom Metazoa; phylum Arthropoda; class Malacostraca; order Decapoda; family Varunidae; genus Eriocheir; species Eriocheir sinensis. The sequence continues at coordinate 8,021,813 of NC_066567.1, forward strand.
AGGTCTTTCTCTGCCTCTGTGGTGGGTAGTGGAGTGTTTCGCATGTGGTATTGGTATGCTGGATATCCCTTCACTGGGTAGGTGGTATATATACATCAGGTCCTGCCTTTGCCTCTGGTGATGAATGATAGTGTGTTTTGTATGTGGTATTGGTATGCTGGATATCCCTTCACTGGTAGCCTGGTAACATATACTCCCAGGTCCTGCTCTGCCTCTGTGGTGGATAGTGGAGTGTTTCCCATGTGGTATTGGTATGCTGGATATCCCCTCCCAAGGTGCATGACTTTACATTTTTTTTCATTGCACTGTAGCAGCCACTTTTTGTTCCCTTCCTGTAGCTTGGTGACGTCTTCTTGTAGGAAATCTGCAGTCAAGGGGTTAAATGCTTCATGTCTGTGTACATGAATGCATCCAGAGTGGCTATTTAGGAGCAGTGAGTAGCGGGCTTTTTTTTTTTCATATTTGTTTCCTTTCTTTATGCCCTTGAACTGACTTCTCTGCTGTAAAAAAAAAAAAAAAAAAAAAAAAAGTCTATTCTGAAACTGTCTTTTGCTGTGTTCTTCCCATCTTGCATCTGGAACTGTCTTTTTTTTACAGCAAGGGAGACAGCTCAAGGGAAAAAAAACAAAAAAACAGCCCACTTAGATGCTGCTCCGAAGTCCGCTAGACCATTTGTTGCTGTTTTTTTATCTTACATCCAGAACTGTCTACCTTTTGCTCTTTTCCTTTTTTTTCTTTCAGCAATTATTTTTTAATATCGCCTTTTGGTTAAGTAGAAGAAGATTGGTGTGTGAGTCTACCTCTTGTTGTTTTCTTTGTTTTTTTATCTTACATTTGGAACTGTCTACTTATTGCTTTTTTTTGTTTTTCTTTCAGCAATTCTTTTTAATATCTCCTTTTGGTTAAGTAGAAAAAGGTTGGTGTGTGAGTCTACCTTTTGTTGTTGTTTTCTTTGATTTTTATCTTACATTTGGAACCATCTACCTTTTGCCGTTCTCCTTTTATCTTACAGCAATTTCTTTTATAACATCATTTAGGAAGTTAGGAAACAGACTGGTGTGTGAGTTAAACAAGCAAATGATTCAAAATGTCTGTATACTCAAAGACGGGACAAAATCATGGGCATAAGTATAGGTAGCGCTCTGGAGTTTGTCACGACCTTACACGACAATGATCGACATATTCCTGCAGCACTGCCTCTAAAACCTTCCTTGTAACATTGTAGACCATCACCCCATTTCCTAGGCAAAGGGGATAAGTGGTCAACAGTTCTTCTTCTTCTTTGTTTACAGTCCATTTTCTACTCTTGGGGTCTGACTTGCGATGATCCACAGTCTTGAGAGAAAACATTGTGACCTCACCAACACCTCCGCTCACATAAATATTTCGCCTTCCACACAGCCATCTTATCAGTTATATTCATACCTCTAGACATGTAAATCCTACGACTTTACAAACATGAGGATTGAGGACAACTTTCGGAGCTGATATTACTGTTATAATGTTGGCGGCCCTGTGGAGCACTTCTACGGCGGCGGACCGGGGCCTGAAACCTCATCAACGGTAATGCTTTTAATAGTAACATCCACTTAATCTGGTCCCAAGAGTGATCTTTGATGGGGAATAAAGTTTAGAGAGACTTACACAAATGTCTTGAGTAAGGAGCCTCCCACTGACCATCTCATTCATGTTTAAAAGAACTACTACAAAGCTGTCAAACAAACAGAAATGGTTTTCGATCCCTTTTTCCTACCCCAATACAAGACTGTGGTCCACTAAAGAGTATCACATCAAACACTCCCTTTCAATAAATATGTAACATCACAATTATTTCACAAGGTTGTTAGATAGGCAGTGAAAACTTGGGGGTGCCTTCAATTGTGAGGGACACTGAGCAAGGTGGTGGTGAGGGTGAAGCAGGACAGGGAGGATAATAGGGGCAGAGGATTGGCTGATGTGTTAGAATGGAGATAAGTTAGAAAAGGGGAGAGAGAGAGAGAGGCTGATGAAAAGTGCAGGAAGTAAACGAAGGTGAACGGAAGAGCAAAACAACCATGGAAAACAAGTAGAATGAGGAATATAGAAAGATGAAAGGAGTAAGTAAGGGAAATAATAAAAAAGTTGAAGGATGATGAGGAGGAATAATAGAAAGAGAAAAAAGACCAAGAGAAACAAGAAAAGCTGAACTATACTAAAGGAAAGTGGGATAACAATAGGGATAGAAGTATTAGAAGGAAGGAAAAGAAGCAGAAGGGACAACTATGGCAGAAAGAGAAGAGAGAAAAAGTAGTGGGGAAAAGAGTGGAAGAAACAAGAAAAAAAGGGTGAAATGTGCAATGAAGTAAGGAAAGGATGATTGAGGAGAGCTGTATTATTAGAAGGAAGAAAAAGGAGCAGAAGGGACAAGTATGGCATAAAGGAAAGAGAGACAAAGTAGTGGGGAAAAGAGTGGAAGAAACAAGAAAAAAGATGTAATGTGCTATGAGGGAAGGGAAGGATGATTGAGGAGAGCTGTATCAGAAGGAAGAAAAAGAACTAGAAAGGATTATATAAATGGAGAAAGGAAAACTAGGATGAGGAATAAAGAAAGACGAACAGACTAAGAGAAACAAGAAGTATAATTGACGGGTAGGATAGAGTAGTAATATCAGAGGGAAGAAAAAGAAGTAGAAGGGATGGTTTAAATGGAGAAAGAAAAACCAAGATGAGGAATAAAGAAAGGAACAGTCTAAGAGAAACAAGAATGATTGACAGGTAGGATAGAGTAGTAATATTAGAGGGAATAAAAAGAAGTAGGAGGGCCGAGTATAGTGTCAATGGACCCTAACCGAGCCTCCATAGAGTGTCGTCCTGGAGAAGAGCACCGGCGAGTGTGTGGCGGAGAGTGTGTTGTCGCCCTGCACCGTGATGAACCACCGGGACAGGTTCTGGTACTGCTCCTGTGAAGGGGAAACGGTGGTGAGAAAGAGAGAGAGAGAGTGGAAGCTGTGAATGGTGGGAAGGATGGGTCCAATATGTGGGTGAGGGGAGTGAGGATTGAGAGAGGGATCATAGTGAAGAGTGACATACACTAACCCTCGATTTTGCCCCTAAAAAGGGGGGAAGGCTTGTCGGGAATGGCAATCCTGCAATGGATGGAAAATGTCGGGGTCCCCTTGCCCTTTTGGACTTACCCTATATACGTCCGGGAAACACATTTCGGTCTTGCTCTCTTTCTCTAGTTGCATCACCCCTGAATATTTACACAGCAAATTTAACTGCATAATTTTCCTACTTTCCTTCACTTTTTCTGTCCCCAACTGTCTGTTTTTTTTCTATTCATACACAGCCTGAGACTTGGTAAATTCTCATTCTCTCCATCTTTTTTTTGCACAGAAAAAGTTCCAGTCATGGCAGAGAAAAAGGTAGGTTTGCACGCTGGGTTACTTTCTTTTGTGTTTTGTTGTGAAGAACAGAAGAAGAGTGACAACATACGTAGCACAACAACACTGTGGTGTTCAGCAGACTACAGTCCAGTCCAGTACTAGACGTGGCGTCCGCTGCTGCCATCTATGTCTGATTTGCGTAACTTGGTCTGGCGCGGTAGTTTGAATCATTTTTTTTTTTTTTTTTTTTTTTACTCTTGTCTCTTGTCCGGTAAATCATCAAATCAAATGATGCAGGCAAAGAGTACTTGCTTTATGTTATTCTAAGAGGCGAAATAGATAGAGAGAGAGGAGTGTGGGCACTATACAACACTTGTGGTTATGGGCAATGTAATGTTGGTAAAGTAACGAAAATATTGTTATAAAAATACGTGAAAAATGATCATAACTAAAGCAAAATGGGGAACACAGAAGGAACTCAGTGAGGATAATGTAGTGTGAGTCTTGGCAATGGTTATTTACTTTATCCATGTCTGCTTATTGAAGGGACTGGATGTGTTTGGGTCAATATCAATCATTTTTTCCCAGTAACACCTTTTCATGGATTTCAATACCACTATTACTGTGACTAATTATACAGTAAAGCACTTACAATCAACTGACCATAACACCAACTGCTACTGTTAAAAAGATTGAAGGGACTGGATATGTTTGGGTCAATATCAATCATTTTTTCCCAGTAACACCTTTTCATGGATTTCAATACCACTACTACTATGACTAATTATACAGCAAAGCACTTACAAACAACTGACCATAATACTACAACCACCACTGTTATAAAAAAAAAAGAACTTTGAACTCAACACGACCCATGGACACTTACCTTATGCATGAAGGACCAGGAGACCACAAAGGGATGCAGGGCGAGGAACAGCACCACATCGCCAATGGTTGGGTGGAAGCCGCACAGGAAAGCTCGGTTCTCCAGCTCCTTGTTGATGTGCTGAAGACAGGTGTTGAGGGCCTGCAGGAGGTGGAGTTTGTGATTCAGATTCAGATTTTTATTCAGTAAAGGTTGGGGGAGTTTATAGAGGAGGGGGGAGGGGTACATACATATGATTGCACTAGTTTGTGAAGTATATATATATGACATCAGTTCAGGTCAGGGCCGGGAGTCTTGTCTTAGTAACGGGACTGTATGGTGGAGTTTGTCACAGTTTAATTTAATATTCCTCTCTTTCTTTTTCTTCTCTTTTTGTTTTGTCTTTATGTGATGCCAAGGTCTCGGTGACTATATGCTTTAATAGTGTGTTAATTAGTGGGTTAGTTTTAGTTAGATCTGGTATGCTTTGATTGTTTCCTTCACTTTCTCGTAACTCTTTGTTGAAACTGGAGCTTTTGTTATTTGTTATTGAAATTTGAAGACTTTGACGATCATTATTAATTCATCAACATTTATTAGTTTGTCACTACATGTTATACTGCAGGAGGGAGAATGGAAGCACCATATCTTAATTCACACTAACTTATATTATGCTAAAATAATCAACTTTAATTGTAGGTAATATACGCAAAAAGTAAGTAATAAAACGATCTATTTATTCTCCAGTTGCAAGAAAGTCACTAAAAATCAATAGACATTTAGTATAGAATTGAAAAACATGACCAATATAATTTTTTTTCTTTATTCACAGATTCCTTGGCATTGTTACCTCATGAGTAGAGCAGCGGAAGAGGTGTGTGGAGAGGTAGGTGAGCCAGGAGTGTGTTAGGCTCTTCTCCAGGGGCGTGCGGCCTTCCAGCTCGGGCCTGGAGCTGCGGACCAGGCTGAGGGTGCCGCAGACAAATCCTTGAGTCTTCTTTCCCTTGGCCTCCACAGATATCTGATGAAGAAGGGCAATGTAAGTAAATAAGTATATATTAAGTAACCATATTATCAAACTTATACCCCCTCCATTTGATGTCAGGTTAAGTTAGGTCAGATTAAGTTAGGTTAGATTAGGTCAGGCTGAGTCAAGTCAGGTTAGCTTAGGTCAGGTTAGATCAAGTTAGGTTATGTCAGGTCTGGTCAGGTTAGGTTAGGTCAGTTGGGTCATGTTAGGTTAGGTCAGGTTTGATCAGGTTGGATTAGGTCAGGCTAGGTTTGGTCAGGTCAGGTTAGGTTAGCTTAGGTCAGGTGGGTCATGTTAGGTTTGATCAGGTTAGATTAGGTAAGGTTAGGTTTGGTCAGGTCAGGTTAAGTTAGGTTAGCTTAGATTTAGTTAGGTTGAACTTGTCGTTTATTTTTTTAACGACAAATAAATGTGGTAAGCTATTGATTCATGAGGAGTTTGAAGGCTAGTAGAACACATATATGGCAACAGAAGAGCAGCGGGTTGAGTAGGAAATGAGATATGGGCGCGTTAACTATACCAGTCTTCACCCCGAGTTCTTACAATGAAATAAGAAAAAGTATCTCAATGGAACCACAGAGCAGGCAACACAACATTACTTCAGATATGGGCGCATTAACTATACCAGTGTTCACCCGAGTTCTTACCACCGTTGCCAGATTATCGCACTCACAGCATAGTATTAACCAGTTTTTGATGCCGCCTAACTATTGCCAAGAAACATCAGGAATTAACTATTTCAACGATAAATATAAAGGAATCTCATTATTGGGGTCCAGGAGACAAGTTTCTGGGTAGGAAGCTGGTAAATATGAGGTTGAGTATGATAATCTGGCAGCGGTGGAACTTGTTACAGTGAAATAAGTAAGAAAAAGTATCTAAATGAAACCAGAGAGCAGGCAACATGACCTTATTTCAGATATGGGCGCGTTAACTATACAAGAGTAATGAGTAGCGGGCTTTTTTTTTTTTTTCATATTTGTTTCCTTTTTTATTATGCCCTTGAACTGACTCCTTTGCTGTAAAAAAAAAAAAAAAAAAAAAATCCTCATTTTCCTCCTCTTCAATCCTCTCCTTCTCCCCTTACTTTTGCTTATTTTTCTCCTCCTCTTCATCCCACCATTGTTTCCTTTGTAACCTCTTGTCTTTCCAACTTCTAACAGTGGAATAAGAAAACGTATCTAAATGGAACCAGAGAGCAGGCAACATAACCTTATTTCAGATATAGGCGCGTTAACTATACAGGAGCAGTGAGTAGCAGGCTTTTTTTTCATATTTGTTTCCTTTTTTTTATTATGCCCTTGAATTGACTCCTTTGCTGTAAAAACAAAAAAATCCTTCTCATTCTCCTCTTCAATCCTCTCATTCTCCCCTTATTTTTTCTTATTTTTCTCCTCCCCTTCATTCCACCACTGTTTCCTTTGTAACATCTTGTCTTTCCAACTTCTAACAGTGAAATAAGAAAAAGTATCTACACAGAACCAGAACGCAGGCAACATAACCTTATTTCAGATATGGGCGTTAACTATACAAATCCTTCTCATTCTCCTCCTCTTCAATCCTTTCATTCTCCCCTTACTTTTTCTTATTTTTCTCTCCCCCTTCACTCCACCATTGTTTCCTTTGTAACCTCTTGCTTTTCCAACTTCTAACAGTGAAATAAGAAAAAGTATCTACACGGAACCAGAGAGTAGGGAATAGGCACAACTTGAAAAGAGACATGACTCGAAAAGTAGACATTTGCGACGGAAATGAGGTTACAAAATCATGCTATACACAACATTTATCACCAGAAAAAAAACATGAACCACGTAAGAAAATCGCTGGTTGGGTGAACCTGTAAATTGTCCAGAATAAATATCTACTACATGGAACCACAGAGCAGGCAACCCACAACCTTATTTCAGAGGCCGATAAACCCCTGAAATAACCCTCTCACCGTGTTTTTGTCCGACTCTATCTTCACCTTGTCCTGCTTTAAGTACTTGACAACCTCCCGCAGCACTTTTTTCTCCATAATAGCCACAAAATAAAGAATAATATGCGAGGAGAGGGATTTTTGACACGCGGAGGCCGTGTTTGTTTACTTCCCGATGGCCTGTCTTGGAGAAAGGGGTCAGTTTTTTTTTTTTTTTATTTATTACCTATCATTTTTAACTCTAGTATGTTCTGTGCATTTTTTTCTCCTTAATAACCACAAAATAAGAAATAATATGCGAGGAGAGGGATTATTGACACGCGGAGGCCGTCTGTCTGTTTACTTCCCGATGGCCCGTCTTGGAATAAGGGGTCAGTCAGTCAGTTTGTTTGGTCTGTTATTTCAGGTTAGAAAATAACATAATACTGAAAAGGAAGGTGTGTGAATAAGAAGAAGGGAGGAACGAGAGGAGGAGGACCCAAGAACCGATACAAAGCGTTACAGGTCAAAAGAAGAAGAATGCTGGTCTAATATATTTTCCTGCTGTGTATTCCCAGTTCGCATACGTAGCTATTATAGTGGCATAGCTTTGGTAGTGGACAGTAGAGCGATCGACTTGTTTTTGCGAGGAGGTATTTCTGCTATTAGTGTCTATCGCCGTCAGGAGACTCCGTGGGAGGGAGATATGTAAACACTTTGCACAGTTTCTGTAGTTTAATATTCTTCCTTATAGCATCTTCCATTTGACACAAAACCCGGAACCAGGTTCGGGGATAAACCCAGACCCAGGTCCGGGTTTTCGCGCCGTAAATGGAACGCATTTAGGATATGTAAACAAACATTCTTCCTCTTCTTCTTTTGACCTGTCCTCCTCCTCTCGGGCGTCTCTCCTGTTTATTCACACTTTTCCTTTCAATTGTGCTGTATAGCTTAATTTTTCTTCACTGCAATATACTATCACACTTTACTATTCAGTTTGTTGCTGGAATAACTTACTGACATTGCTTATCCGTGCACTTATTCAAGCATTTGTGCCCTTTTTTCCCAGCACTGCATCTCCATCCAACACGTACCGTGCGATGGCCCCGTTGTCCTCCTCCAGCCTCTTAGCCCACTCCTCCCTGGTGCTACTAATAACTCCCCTCTCTGCCTCTCATAGTTGCTGCATTCTACTATTAGGTGTTCCACCGATTCTTTCTCCCCTGTCCTACAGCTACAGTTCTGGTTTCCCCCTTCCCTATTCCTGCCATTTAGCTGCGGGGTTCTCGTTCTTGCTTTAAACATCAGCTTGCTCCCCCAGTCTACTCCCTCTAGCTTCTGTGTCTTGCTGTACCATCTTAATGTCGACTCTTTTACTCTAAAATTCATAGGCCCAGCCTAGGCAGATGGCACACCACCTGTTCATCTTCCCTTTTTTACAACAAAGAAGGCAGCTCAAGGGCACAAAAAAAGAAAATAATAAAAAAAGCCCACTACTCGCTGCTCCCAAAAAATAATTAAAAGAGGTGGCCGAAAGAAAGATCAATTTCGGGAGGAGAGGTGTCCTGATACCCTATCAGGCTGATGGATAAATGGGTTTTCTGGGAAAGCAAACTCTTTTAACTTAGACATTAGATACTTGCCTGTGTCCCAGGGTAATAGGTTCTCACTTGACGCATGCTTAAGGGCCAAAGACAAATAAGCGCTGATGAACAACACACTTGTGAGACCAACACTAGCATGTTGTTCCACGGTGTGGGATCCTTACACACACACACAAACATTTATAAGTTAGCACTAATCAACACCAAGGTGGCTCGGTTCATTATAAACAATGAACTTGAACACCAGGCATCATAACACAGATCAAACAACAGATTAATATGTAACCTCTTCACATGTGCAGACAAGCACACACTTAAAATTCTGTACAAGATCACATACACTTACATTGACATTGACCCACACACATACTTACAGGACGCAAACAGTCAGCGTACTCATAACACACTCAGCCAAAAATACCAAACATATCACACAAACACTGACACATGTACGGACTTATACTTTCCACATACCACACGTGACTGGAACAGCCTCCCCGTACAGACTTAAGACTGCGGTACAATAGACTCATTCAGAAAACAAATACACACTCACTTGTCACAACACACCAAGACTAACTAGTAGTACACCTATTCATTTCCCTTCCCTACACACTCGGCACCCCAGTTCCCCCAGCAGCCAACACAAATATCTGTGTTATGCACCTGTACTGGTGCCCTGTGCATTACTTGTCAAGATCAAGACAACACACAGCTTCTCAGATGCCTCCAACCTTACCTAATGATAACACTGCTGAACTATAACTCTCTCATTCACTCAGCACAAATAGGGTCATGAAAATCAAGATCAATTCTATCCTCCGGCATAAGAAAATAAAGCAAAACAACTGTACAAATGCATTTATTTAACTAATAAAAACATTGAGCACAATTATCAACAGGTACAAAAATTAAGAACATAAGAACATAGGGAAACTGCAAGAGGTCGGGTGGCCTACACAGGGCAGCTCCAGAATCCCCCCCACTACTCACGGTGGGTGAGGTGTAGTTACAGGGGTTACAGGTAGAGGCTTGATCCTCGTTATACTGGCGGTACCATGGCACGCATCCAGCACCCCGTCACCTTACTGCACCCACACCTCACTGCCACCTGTCGTCCTCGTCCATGTAGCTATCCAGTCTACTCTTAAAACAAGCTATCGTCCCTGCACTAACTATGTGATTGCTGAGTCTATTCCATTCCCCCACCACCCTATTACTAAACCAATGCTTGCCTATATCTCTCCTAAATCTATACTTTTCTAATTTAAATCCATTACTGCGAGTTCTATCCTGTTGGCTAATTCTCAGTACTTTACTTATATCGCCTTTGTTGTAACCCTTGACCCATTTGAATACTTCTATCAGATCTCCCATACTCTTCATCTCTAGTGAATGTAAGTTTAGATGTTTCAGCCTATTTTGATATGGGAGGCTCCTCAGCCCCTGAATCATCTTGGTCATCCTCCTCTGAACTGATTCTAGCAAGTTGATGTCCATTCTGTAGTGTGGGCACCAAAACTGGACAGCATAATCTAAGTGTGGCCTAACTAACGCTAAATAGAGTCTGAGGATGACCTCTGCACTCCTGTTGGTTACCGTCCTGTTAATAAAGCCTAATACCCTGTTAGCCCTATTCCTCGCACTAATACATTGCTTCCTTAGTTTTAGGTCAGAATTCACTAACACTCCCAAACCCTTTCACACTCAGACCTGCCTATCGCTGTGGAGTCTAGACTATATCCGTGTAATGGGTTGCGTGTTCCTACACTAAGTACGCTACATTTGGTGATGTTAAAATTCATCTGCCATTTCTTTGACCAAGCTGACAGTTTGTTGAGATCCTCCTGCAGTGCTCTAGCATCCTCCCCTGCCCTAATAGTGCGTCCTATTTTGGTGTCATCTGCAAATTTACCTATGTCACTAGTTATCCCATTGTCTATGTCATTGATGTAGATAATGAATAGAAGCAGGCCTAAAACTGAACCTTGAGGAACCCCACTGGTAACATTACCCCATTCGGATTTTTTACCGTTAATGGTAACCCTCTGTTTCCTGTCGCTAATCCACGCCTTAATCCAATCAAATACCTTCCCTCTTATCCCATGAGCCCTGACTTTATTTAACAGTTTCTGGTGAGGTACCTTATTGAAGGCCTTACTAAAATCAAGATAAACCACATCATAGCTCTCATCATTGTCAGCTGCCTCGTATACTCTATTGTAAAAGGATATAAGATTAGTGAGGCACGACTTTCCTTTAGTAAACCCATGCTGTGAGTCGTGAATTAAACCATGTCTGTCTATATGGTCCCTAATACTCTCAGCTATTATTGACAATCATTTTACCTATAACCATAGCTGGGCATTATCGCGATAAGTTATCGCGTTACTTTATCGCTGATAACAAAATCGGATTATCGACCATCCGCTACTTATTTAAATATATATCGGTATCTTTGTTACTTTTGTAACCAAACTAGCGATAATCGCTACTTTTTTCCATCTTCGTGATGAGATTTCATCGGTGATGAATGAAAAAACTAACCACTAGTTTATTTTTTATTATACTAAAAATCAATATATCATATCATAGAAATAATAATTTAATAGAAAAAAAAAAAAACTTGCCACAAAATTCCATATTCGTTTATGAGGAAACTATTAGGCTATAGTTCTCCATAGAGTTGTCTCATGTAAATATTGGAATAACGTGCCTGCCTCCATGAAACAGGCACCACCTATTTTTCTTGACCACAGATTAATCAAGAAAGAAAAATGAATTTCAAGACATTGCTGGGTTCCCAGGTGTGATGGGACATTGATATGGAGACTTGTCCGGATGGACCCATGATTCTGGCTAGGGTGGGGTGAGCGCACACCCCAGCATGCCACCTTGATAGATGACTGCATATTGATAATCATAATCTTAATACAATTGAAATACTATTCATGAAATCAAATTATACCTCGCAACAAATACCTCGGCAAATATAATTGAAATAATAAACAAAACTTACCTCATTTGCCAAGTGGGTTATGGGAGGCTCCCTTATCAGGCCTAGTGGTAAATCTCAAGAATTACCACTCCACCCCCTCCACCACCCCCTACCCCCCAAGACAAACCTGGGGACCTGTGGGGAACCAGGGTATTGGGGGGGGGGAGAGCCCATATATCTGAAAAATGGCCTTCCAAAATTTCCCTAGAAAAATCCCTAAATCAGGAAAAATTCCCAAGTCTCGAAAGTAGGGAAAGTCCCTAACGCGTACTCTTGTAGTCTATTCCAATATGACCTAGCATTCAATCTGTTGACAAGTGTCAGGCGTCTCATCAGATGGTGGGCATGCTGCCACCCCCCACCGCCGCCCTCCCAATCCGTCCCGCGGCGCGTAAGTTTTGACGGGCCACACCACATGTCAGATATATTTAAACTACTCCAACCGAACTTTACGACCTGCGCGCACTGACTTAGGAACTAGTTTGTAGGGTGCACTGCAAGGCAGGTATGAGGCTCAGTCTGTGTATAGAGGCGGTTGTGAAACAATAACAATGGACTTAGAAAATCCAAGCCACCTAACTCTATAATTAAAGAGGCTTGCCCCCCTGGCCCCTCCCCAAGGTAAAACGTATATGAAAATGCATTATAATAATTCTTTCACGTGCTAAATTAATACGAATATTGGTTTGGAGTGGTTATTCTTCAGTTTTGCCCAATTGATTACCATTTAAATATAATATTGAATTGTTACTGCTTCACTCATTGATAATCTAACCTAACTGGTATTTTTTGTGATATCAGTGACCCAAATAACACAAAGTCACTGAAACAAACGATTCATCTTTACATTATGCATAAATGGGGGTTACCAATGATGATGAAAATTAACTGGGTCGGATCAGACGCTAATTAAATCAACAGGGTCTTAGTGAGCTGATTCCGCCCAAGGGCACAATGCATTCAAGCTAGCCGAGAAATATTAGGGTACTGGGATTTCTATTTGTTGATGTATAACAGAAGGCCCCAAGTCTTCCTCAAACTATATCCTTATTAGTTAGACCTCATCTTGACTATGCGGGTTCCCACACTATAGAATGGATATCCAGACTCCTGCGTTCTTATGTTCTTATGTATCGGCAATAAACACGTCAGTCACTGTAAGGTAAAGGTAAAGTTGGGGGCATATGCTATAGCAGCGCGTGGCCTCGGTGCTCATCTCCGTCGCACTGGCCCTTGAGCCTGTGGTGGGAGGGAGCCCATTACCCCTGGACACAGCGCCAATGTAACACCCGGGTGGGTGCTATTCTGTATAAAACACAGCCGTCGCGTTTCACTCCCCTCCCTCGCCCGGCCACAACACCCTTGCCCCGCCATACATACATGGCTCTCCACACATCTATTCATCCAACTGTTTTCGTTGAAAGCCACTACAGGCCTCTTGCTGGGCCCGAAATGAAAATTTCAACGCCCCGCCCACTGCACCACTTTTAACTTATTATTCATGGTTTTCGGCACATATCTATGGGTAAATATGTAACTGGCATACAGTACCTACAATTTCGGACCACCAGGCACCTCCTAGATGCAGTGGTTGTAGCAGAAAATACCCAAATATGGGAAATAAGGCATGTAACCGGCGGCGATAGCTTCTCAGAATCTGCACCCTGGCTTACGTCACGGCCTACTCACACCTGTGAGTGACGGACTGAACATTCTCTCCTGTTCCCCCCTCTACTGCGCATGCGCCGACCCGTGTTGGCCCGCCCCATTTCAAGGGGGGACCAGCTGGGAACAGGGGGGAACGTTCAGTCCGCCACACCGGCTACAAGTAGTGACACGCGGCCGGTCAGCGGGGCGACAAGCTCTCAAGTGAAACCCCTCTCAGAACACAACATATTCGCCACCAAGGTAGTCGCCGCACGAGATGGGTTCGCACAATACCACCACCACCACCACTGCCAGCACCAGCCCCGCCATGAAGCAGGCCGCCCAGCAGGAGGCACAGGGAGAAGAGGTCACTCCTCGCTGCTCTAGAAGACTCGTGGCACGGAGGGTAGTTTGGCTTGCCGTCCTGTCGGGGTCACTGTTGTTAGCACTCGTTGTAGGGCTTGTGACAGTGCACGTAACAAGAAGCGATATTACCAGCACGACCGCAAGTGAAGTCACACCCTCCGCCGTCACCCACTCCAGTGAAAACAGCGACACAAACTTGCGCCCAACAGAACACCCAAGTAAGGAAAGCGATACGAGCCTCCACGTGACTGAACGCCTTGATACCGCGAAGACAAACCATCGAGTGACCACCAGGAGTCTTGATAACCAGTGTAAGTCTGACGATGATACAAATATAATACGTGAGTGGGATGAGCAAAACACGGCTTCCAAAAGTATCTGTGCCCCAAAGCCTCATTACATTTACGACAAGAAGTTTGGAGGGCATGGAGTCATCGTAAACAGGTGTCCCGGCGGCTGTGGCACATGTCCACACGCCTCACATACGTGTAGGAGTATTGGGACAAAAGAGGTTGAAAAGCTTGCACAATTTACTGCTAATGGCGAAAGGTGTTACAAAAAGGTGTTAGTGAAGGAGGACACCGAATGTATATGTGACGTTGGTGCTAATTTTTGTCCCCATGACGAAGAGATGAAGATTATTCCGTGGTGATAAGGAAAGGGAGGGAGAGGAGGAGGAAAAAAAGCAGAGAGAACGAAAGAAGGAAGGGGAGGAGAAGTTAGAATTAAAGGAGGAAGAGATGGCGGCGATGATACGTAGAAGAGGGGGAGAGAAGTGCTGTAAAGATGAGGAGGAAGAGATGGAAGGGAGGGGGAGAAAGGGGAGATGGAATATAATACCAAAGGCAATGTTCCTTGATGATGACGATGAGGAGGGGGAGGAGGAGGTGTGTGTGTGTGTGTGTTAAAGCTGATTTATCGCTCAGTGCAAACAATCGAGGCTGTCATCCATGCTGTCCAAGGTCTTATTGCAAGGGTAGACATCACAAGCATTCATTCCTTTTCATCGGTAAACTCGAAAACAGCCTCTTCGTCTTCCTCGCCTTCTTCGTACGACTTAAACTCTTGCAATTGCTCTCATCCCTGTGATATATCATGACGTCATCTGTCAAATTTGCTCATAGTGTGCGTGACCCTGGCTCAACAAGCTAGCCCAACTATATCTCAGGAATCTCAGGTGTGTGTGTGTGTGTGTGTGTGTGTGTGTTATCTTAATATTTTACATGTGAATTAAGTACCTCATTCAGATAAGTTCACATGTAGTATTGTTATATCCATTAATAGCTATGTATACATTATGTGTTAGTCATCTGTCTATTTTACTCATTCATGTGTGTATATGTTGGTGTATTTCTCTTCTGGCCGAAATTATATCTGTGAATGAAGTATCTCCATATCAGTTCACATGTGTAGTTATATGTATTAATGTAACTATGTATATGTATCAGTCATCCGTCCATTTTACTCACCAGTGTGTGTATACGCATGTTGGTGTCTTATTTTGTTAGCCTAATTCTTCACATGTGAATCAAAAATATTATCTCAGTCATGTCAGTTCACACACGTCTTCTCAATCCGTCTCTGTTCTTGTGTATATGCGACTTTTATTATACGTCACCTCCTTTTCCTTCTGTGTTAATGTAAAATGGCCCAACATTATTCTCGTCATTTTCTACTCCCGTCGTTTTTATTTCTTATTTTTCGACATGCTTAAGTGTAAATATTAGTATAGATGTACAAATGTCTTCTTCACGGAGCTACTTCTGTTACCTTGTAAATATCACCAATCATTGTCTTTCCGTCTGCATTTTAAACTGTCATACGTTCAACATCATATCATCTTTATTTAAGGAGGAAGAGGAGGACAACAACAACTAATGACTGTAATGAGGATTCTGTATTTTGCTGTTTTAAAACTTCTGTTATATATAAAAAAAAAAATACAAAATAAATAAATATACAAATTGTGAGGTAATTTTATTGGAAATTATGTTTTTAACTACCAATAAAGGGTTAGCGGCCTAGAAAATGGTTAGCGGACTGTTGCGGACTTCATTAGTGGGCTAAAAACAATTATTAGCGTTAGTAGTTATATTTGTGCCATACACGATCACTTTTTGCATGCAGGGATCCGAACACAGTGGGAGCGGAAAGTGATTCGCTATGTCATCGCCATGTTATAGTCTATGGGATGACATACACGATCACTTTTTGCGTGCAGGGGTTCGAACACAGTGGGAGCGGAAAGTGATTCGCTATGTCATCCCCATGTTATAGTCTATGGGATGACATACACGATCACTTTTTGCGTGCAGGGGTTCGAACGCGGTGGGAGCGGAAAGTGATTCGCTATGACCGGTCCATGTTATGGTCTATGGATGACATAGGCACTCAAGTCCGTCCCGCGCCCCGCTCGCTTCCCTGCTGGCCGCCTCGGCCCGGCGGTGTATCCTAGAGAAGGCTCACGATTGTGCGAATTCGAACGCGCTGGGAGCGGAAAGTGATTCGCTATGTCATCCATAGGATTTACCATGGGGTTGCCAAGGCGACTCACAAATTGAGCCGACGGAATCGGACGCGGTGTCCCAACACCTGGCAGAGGCGGCATGTCCTTCAGGTCCACCACGCTCTCCGGCGCGGTAGCATGTCCAGGGAGGTTTACCGCGGGAAGTGTGACAGCATGTGGATTGCGTGCAGGAATTCGAACGCGGTGGGAGCGGAAAGTGATTCGCTATGTCATCCTATGGATTTTACCATGGGGTTGCCAAGGCGACTCACACTTGAGCCGACGGAATCGGACGCGGTGTCCCAACACCTGGCGGTAGCAGACACTATACCTAATGTACACACACACGCATGCACACACATGATAAATGAGAGTTTAAGATTTATCATCGATATCAAATGCACAAAGTTGAATAAATTAAAACTCTCCTTGAGAATGAAAGTAAAGTAACTGTATCTTTTTATTTGGGGGAGATGATGCACACGTTAAGCATACAAAGTTTTGTTGAGTGACCCCCTAACTTCAGTCAGTCTGATCTGACAAAGGCTTCGTCAGTTGAATCAATAGCTCTGACTGTTGATTGCAAACAAATCATCGTTGCCGTCATCCAGCAAATCCTGAGACTCCTGTTCTACGACAGGAAGTCGTAATCTACTGATGAGTTTTTTCTTCTTAATAGGTGGGGGTTGGGCGCGTCTTGGGGTGATAAGGTGAGGAGTCTTCTTTATCGTGGGTGATGATGTGGGGAAAGATCTCCGCGGGACTAGTTTTACTTTTTCTGCTGGTGGGGTTGACGTTGTGTGATCCTCCCCTGCTTGCTCGTTCCCGAACGACACTGCTGGATGTTCTCTCCTCCTTCTCGCTCGTTCCCCGACTGCTGGAGGGTCTCACCTCCTTCTTGATTGTCCCCCAGACGATGTCGCTGGTTGTTCTCGCCTTCTCGCTCGTTCCCCGGCTGCTGGTCGCTCACACCTCGCTCGTTCCCCGAGATAAGAGGAGGTGAAGTCAAGTCAACCGTTATTCTGATAGTAACATTTTTGAGATCTTTTATGATATCGTCGGACGTCTCAAAGAGCACCGTATCGGTGAAATGTAACTCTCTGTATTGGGTTTCCGGTTCCTTGTCCTCAAGCGGCGTTGAGACCTTGCCCATGGAATGGAAGGGTAATTTATGCTTGAGTTCAGCATCCTCGCCATGCTCACAACAAATATTGACGTTGATGACGTGAGATCCTGAAAGTAGGTGAAAACAACATAAATAAATAATAAAGTACAAACAAGGTTTGCAAATGGTTAAGACACACAATATCTCAGTCAGCACTCACCCAGTCGACTAGTAGCAAATCGCTTAGCCATATTGACAGGTAAAGACACGGTCATAATGTATGGATCTCAATCCTGTCGGTGGGTTTATATGCACATATGGGGGTTGGCCATTCTATGGGGGGTGGGGGATGGAAACGGGGGATGATGGGGGATAGCACGGCAGCTGGTCTTATCACCTGCCGGTAGATGGAATAGGGAGACAGGAAGAGAGAGAGAGAGAGAGAGAGAGAGAGAGAGAGAGAGAGAGAGAGAGAGAGACAGAGAGAGAAAGAGATAAATAATTAGAGAAAGAGAATATCTAAGTGAGTGAGGAAACATTTCATAACAAAGTATAGATAGATGTTGAGAGAGAGAGAGAGAGAGAGAGAGAGAGAGAGAGAGAGAGAGAGAGAGAGAGAGAGAGAGAGAGAGAGAGAGAGAGAGAGATTTACATAGAAAATCAGACCACACAGACCCCATGGTCCAGACTTGGTGGTCTGTCCTTAAACCTAAGTGATTTTACATTAATCAGAAGACTCCAAAACGTTGCATTTCTACTCTAGTTGATATTAAGTTGAAGGAAGTGACGGTCGAGCTTATTTTTGAAGGAGTCAATCGTGTTACACTGGACCACTGACGGTGGAAGCTTATTCCATTCTCGCACTACAACGTTGGTGAAGAAAAATTTGGTGCAGTCTGAATTTACTTGTCTACATCTGAGTTTTACGCCATTGTTCCTCGTGCGCAAAGTGTCATCGATCATAAACAATGTTGATCTGTCTACATTCGTGAAACCATTAAGTATTTTAAAACATTCGATCAGTTTTCTCGAGGCGACGTTTCTCAAGAGAGAACATGTTATGGTAGAAAGCCTTTCCTCGTAGGATTTGTTGCGCAAGGAAGGGATCATTTCGTTGCCCGACGCTGAACACCTTCTAATTTAGGCAATATCTTGCATGGTGGGGAGACCAAACTGTACCGTATATTCCAAGTGGGTCTGACTAAACTGTTGTAGAGCGGGAGTATTACATCTTATTCTTAAATACAAGTTTCTTTTAATGAAGCCCAACATTCTGTTCGCTTTATTTGCTGCATCGATGCATTGCTGTGAGAATTTGAGGTTTGACGATTTTGACCCCCAAGTCTTTGACGCATTGAACGCTTTTGAGTTTAACGCCGCGCATTTCAATATCTGAACTTCTTATTCCTCGTTCCAACTTGAAGGACCTGCACTTGTCTACGTTAAAGGGCATCTCCCATCTATCCGACTGTTGAAATTTTGTGCAAATCCTCTTGGAGGCTTTGCCTGTCTTCGTCCGTGAGAACCGAGTTGCCAATCTTTGTGTCGTTTGCAAATTTACTAATGCGGTTATTGAGTCCAACATCCACGTCGTTGATGTAAATAATGAAGAGCACTGGCACAAGGACCGAGCCCTGAGGGACCCACTAGTGACAGGCGCCCACTCTGAGTTAAATCCGTCGATCACTACTCTTTGTTGTCTGTTGCTCAACCAATTCGCGATCCATTGGTTTACTTGACCGTCAATACCTATTTGCTTTAATTTGTAAAGTAATATGATGCGGGACTTTATCAAACGCTTTCTGAATCAAGATAGACTACGTCCAGTGATTTGGTTACGTCATAAACAGTGAAGAGGTCGTTATAAAAGGTTAATAGGTTTGATAGGCAGGATCTTTTGTTTCGGAAGCCATGTTGTGAGTCCCCAATCAATGAGTGGCTTTCAAGGTAATTCACAATTTTGTCTCTAATTATGCCTCAAGTAGCTTACCTACAACCGAAGTTAGACTAATGGGCCTGTAATTACCTGGTACTTTTTTGTCTCCTTTCTTGAAAATCGGTGTCACGTTAGCCTTTTTCCAATCTGAAGGGACGATGCCTTGTCGCAAGGACATATTGAATACGGTTGTGAGGGAGGAGAGTATTTCGCTCTTTGTTTCTTTCAGCAGAGTTGGATATACTTTGTCAGGTCCAGGACTTTTATTTGTTTTAAGTGAATGGAGAGCTTTAAGGACTTCATCGGTTGTTATTTCAAAATTAGGCAATGCATGCTCGAGATTTACAATAGTACCGGTGTTGGTGGTAGCGAGAGGAAGACTGTTGTATTAAACACCGAGGAAAAGTAATTGTTTAAGAGGTTTGCAATGTGTTGGCTGTCAGTCACTAGTGCACCGTCGCTGTTGTTAAAGGTCCAATACCACTTTTGATCGCCTTTCTGTTGTTTATGTAACTGAAGAAGGTTTTCGGATTATTTTACAGTTGGCTGCAATATTTTCTTCGTATCTACGCTTTGCCTGACCTATTAGTCTTTACTCGTCGCCTGGCATCATTATAAAGTCTAATGTTTTCGGGCGTGCATTGTTCTTTCTTTAATCTGTAAAACAATTTTCTCTCATTGACTGATTGTTTAATTTCGCTATTAAACAACGGTGGGCTATTATTAGTGTTAATTCGCTTCGCACAAGGACGAATGTGTTCTGCTGAGTGAGTAAGTGATTTTTAAGGCTTAGCTTGGCTTCCTCTACGTTGCCGTCATCTGATAGTTGTATTTCTGTTAGTTTTGTCGGATTTCTACGAAGTTAGCTCTTTGAAATTGGGCACCTTTACTTTATTTTCAGTCACTGATGATTGAGCTTTAATGTCGACGCGCACTAATTTATGATCGCAAGAACTGAGGTGTTCTCCTACCGTGACATTACTGACTAGGTTATCTTGGTTGTTATAACAAGGTCGAGTATATTATTTTGTCGAGTTGGCTCAGAAACCATTTGGCTTAGATAATTTTCTTCTAGAAATTCGATCATTCTATGACTCGCCTTCTGTACCTGACAGTGTCGCCCAGTCGATATGGGGAGGTTAAAGTCTCCTAATATCAGTGAGTCGCTGTTATTAAGTGACTGCCTTAAGACGCTGTACATTTCAAGGTCGTCATCGAGTGATTGCCCGGGAGGTCTGTAGGTGACAGATATATTTGGTTGACTTTTGCAATGTTTACTCGCACGCACAAATGTTCAACGTTACTGTTTCCCGTGTTTTGTCAGTGGGTTGCAAATAGCTTTTGACATAAAAGGGCGACGCCACCGCTCTACGGTTTACACGATCTTTGTTGAAGAGTCTGTAGCCATCTATGTTGTATTCGGAACTTAAATCAATATTTGTGGTGAAACAGGGTTGAACGTGGCGTGCATTTTTTGTTCGGATGAATATATCTGTTCGTTGAGGAGGCCTCCAGGGCAATCACTTGATGGCGATCTTGAAATGTACAGCGTCTTAAGGCAGTCACTTAATGAAAGCGACTCACTGAGAGAGAGAGAGAGAATATCGACTGGGCGACACTGAGAGAGAGAGAGAGAAGGTGAGATAGAATGATCGAATTTCTAGAAAGAAGAGATTATCTAAGAGAAATGGTTTCTGAACCAACTCGACAAAATAACATACTTGACCTTGTTATAGCGACCCAAAGATAACCTAGTCAGTAATGTCACGGTAGGAGAACACCTCTCTCACACAACTCTCTCTCTCTCTCTCTCGAAATCCGACGAAAACTAATAGATATGCAACTATCAGATGACGGCAATGCAGAGGACGCCTGGCTAAACTACTCACTCAGCAGGACACATTTGTCCGCGACAAGCGAATTAACACTAATAAAGTCCACCTTGGTTTAATAGCGAAATTAAACACTCAGTCAAGGAGAGAAATTGTCTTACAGGTTAAAGAAAGACCAAAGCACGCCCGAAAACATTAGACTTTACAATGATGCAAGGCGACGAGTAAAAGATTAGTGCATCAGGCAAAGCGTAGATATGATGATAATATTGCAGCAAACTGTAAAATAATCCGAAATCCTTCTTCATTTACATAAACAACAGAAAGGCGATCAGAAGTGGAATTGGACCTTTAACAAACAGCGACGGTGCACTAGTGACTGACAGCCAACACGTTGCAAACCTATTAAATAATTACTTTTCCTCGGTGTTTAATAATAACAGTCCTCCACCACCACCACCAACACCAGTACTAATGTAAATCCTGAGCATGCATTATCTAACTTTGAAATAAAACCCGATGAAGTATATATATATCAAATCACTTAAAACAAATAAAGTCCTATGATAAAGTATATCCAACTCTGCTGATATATATATATATATATATATATATATATATATATATATATATATATATATATATATATATAGATATATATATATATATATAGTAGTAAATGGAAGTGGGGATTGCCTCTGGGGGACTGGAAGTGGGGGTTGGGGGGTTGAAGAGGGTATTCAACCCCCTTCCCTACCACCCATCTCTCTTACCTTTTCAATCCCCTCACCCTCTCGGACTAGCGTACGGAAGAGAGGGTGACGGGAGTAGGGTGCCCAGCAGGGAGGGGGAGTGACAGGAGAAGGAGTACTCTGAAGGGTTAAGATAAGATCTTGGACCTCGAATGACCACGAGATTATAATCCTGAAAAGGTTAAGGACATTAGGTTAATGACCAGGCTGGAATATGAATTTACTCTCTAATGCAAGTCCGAAAATAAAATAAAAATCGCCATTGAACGTAAGACCTGATAAATTATTTAAGTTTTGCTGGATGTATTGTATCATTATCTTCTTATTTCTCATTTCTCAACTTGTTTCTTCTTATTTCTTTCCTCAACTTATATATATATATATATATATATATATATATATATATATATATATATATATATATATATATATATATATATATATATATATATATTTTTTTTTTTTTTTTTTTATTCTGGTTATTTTGTGCCATCTAACCCTAAACACTGCAGCACCAAGTCTTTTTTTCTTATTTTGCATTAATTAATGTGTTTTATCTCATTTCTTAACTTCTTTCTTTTTATTTCTTTTCTCAACTTGCATTTCTTTATATTTTCTGCCTGCTCTTCGATGTCATATGACCTTAGACGTTGCCGCATCGAGTTTACCTTTTTCCGTGAAAAAAAGGTCGTGTGTGTGTGTGTGTGTGTGTGTGTGTGTGTGTGTGTGTGTGTGTGTGTGTGTGTGTGTGTGTGTGTGTGTGTGTTCCATTCCCCTCTGATTCTTGAGAAATCTGCGGCTAGCTCGAAATTTTGTGGGCCATCTTTTTTAGCCGATTATATGCTCCGAAGCGGAATTTAGTGAGGATTCTTATGGTATCTTCAAATTCCTCATACGTCTATTAGTTCCCGAGTTACACCGAGAAAACTGAATTTTTTTCTCTCGTCAGAGTAGCCTAACAAATAAAAATCACTCAAAGCTCCTCATCTACGTTCCTTAGAAAGATTGCCATATGTTACTATTAAACTTATCCCAACAACAGCAAATTTGACGCACTTTCATTATTTTTTCTGATTTTGCATTAATTAATGTCTTATATCTCATTTCTTAACTTCTTTCTTCTTATTTCTTTTCTCAACTTGCATTTCTTTATATTTTCTGCCTGCTATTCGGTGTCATATGACCTTAGACGTTGCCGCATCGAGTTTACCTTTTAGTGAGGATTCTTATGGTATCTTCAAATTCCTCATACGTCTATTAGTCCCCGAGTTACACCGAGAAAACTGTATTTTTTCTCTGGTCAGAGTGGCCTAACAAATAATAATCACTCAAAGCTCCTCATCTACGTTCCTTAGATAGATTGACATATGTTACTATTAAGAAACTTATCCCAACAGCTGCAAATTTGACGCACTTTCATCGAAAACTTAATTTTTAATAATTTTTTATTTACTTTTATGGCGCGTTTCGCGTCATCGTCCGCCAGAACCTTTTACCCTTGATGACACGAAATGCGTCATCGTGCGCGAATGGGTTAAATAAGTCAGATTTATCTCAAATTCACTGTCTGGGCAGACGAATATTCGGAAAAGAGAAGGCAAACCAGTTTGTATATATCTATATATATATATATATATATATATATATATCTATATATATATATATATATATATATATATATATATATATATGCTGTATATTCACGTCCTTATGGATATCTTCTTGTTGATTTGGGTATAAATACTCCTGAATCCCTACAGTTTCGCTCAAACATTGTTGGAGAGCCTCCCAGGTGAACGCGTATTCCAATGGTGAACTCCAGGAAAAAGGAATTCTTACATGTTCTATACTCCCAACATAACGAACCCTATGGTTTAAGCTCTCAGCTACTTCTGATCTTACTCTCTTAAGCCTTTGCAGCTGCTTTTTTAAACCCTCGAAGTCCGCCTTCCTGAAGTCAGGTATTAAGTGTTGTTTCTGCTGACTCTATCCTCCCATTTAATATTAAATATAATTTCCTTATGATCACTGTTACCTAATGAACCCCCAACCTCAATGTTGCTTATTATGTCCTCTTTATTAGTTAACAACAAATCCAAAATATTTTCTTCCCTCGTTGGTGTTCTAATTAACTGCTTAAGGAAACTATCCTGCGGCGGGAAATGAAAAAGAACCATGCAGCATGGAAAAACTGCATGGAAATTTGTGTGCCTGTGAGAACAAGACAACGCTTGCTGAGCACCCAATGATGATCACAAGACTAAGATGATTCCCACCTGCGGGATATACTGTGAAATTTATTAATAATGCTAAAGCATATGAGCCATCTTATTTAGCATTCTATGTCTTTGAGAGTATTCTCGTAAAGCCTTCTTCGAATGGGTGTAAAGAGACATCACTTTGCCATAGCGTATGCTTACATTATAGTGAATAGAAACGGAGAAACAGTAGAAAGCGGATCCTATTGTGGAAGTAATGCTGTAAACCATTTTAGCTGAACCCACACTGTTTTGTATATAGAACGAACTTGCATTAGCTGAACTCACACTGTTTTGTATATAGAACGAACTTACATTAGCTGAACTTACACTGTTTTGTATATAGAACGAACTTACATTAGCTGAACTCACACTGTTTTGTATATAGAACGAACTTACATTAGCTGAACTCACACTGTTTTGTATATAGAACGAACTTATATTAGCTGAACTCACACTGTTTTGTATATAGAACGAACTTACATTAGCTGAACTCACACTGTTTTGTACATAGAACGAACTTACATTAGCTGAACTCACACTGTTTTGTATATAGAACGAACTTACATTAGCTGAACTCACACTGTTTTGTATATAGAACGAACTTACATTAGCTGAACCCGCACTGTTTTGTATATAGAACGAACTTAAATTAGCTGAACTCACACTGTTTTGTACATAGAACGAACTTACATTAGCTGAACTCACACTGTTTTGTATATAGAACGAACTTACATTAGCTGAACTCACACTGTTTTGTATATAGAACGGTCTTACATTAGCTGAACTCACACTGTTTTGCATATAGAACGAACTTGCATTAGCTGAACTCACACTGTTTTGAATATAGAACGAACTTACATTAGCTGAACCCGCACTGTTTTGTATATAGAACGAACTTAAATTAGCTGAACTCACACTGTTTTGATTATAGAACGAACTTACATTAGCTGAACTCACACTGTTTTGTATAAAGAACGAACTTACATTAGCTGAACTCACACTGTTTTGAATATAGAACGAACTTACATCAGCTGAACTCACACTGTCTTGAATATAGAACGAACTTACATTAGCTGAACCCACACTCCTGGAAGAAGTTAAAATTTTCTAAAGGCTACAATAAAATCAATATGACCGATGAAGATACGGCACGTCACAATGAACAAATTCACTGTCTTCTCTGTAAATACGGGTTTTAAAAGGTAAAGGAGTAAAACATCATGACCATGAAAAATCAGGAAACAATTACATTGAAGCTTATTGTAATAGATGCAACCTTCAAATGAAAAAAATCACAAATTGCAGCGCACTCTCATTGCACATAATGCGGATTACGACATGACGTTAATCCCGCGTGAATTAACGATACCTGACTTTGAAAATCAAACTAAGACCAAAACATTCAGTTCACAAATACCATGAAGTCATCATAAATGACTTGAGATTTATTGACGCGTATGTCTTTATGTCTGGTTCACTCGCGGCTTTAGCGAACCAATTCATCAGCAATGGGAACGAACCCATATGCACACAACAGATGTTGAAAGATGTGCCAGCACCTGCGTTACCATTATTGATCAAGGGAAAGCAGGTTTTTGTTATGACTATATGGATTCGATGGAACGACTTTCTGAGACACGTCTTCCATCCCGCGAAGATTTTTTTCAATTCGCTTCAAGAAGCAGAACTTTCCGAAAGTGATTATAAACATGCTCAGAATGTTTGGAAAGTAGCTGGGTGTCAGAGCCTGATGGACTATTTGTTGCTTTATGTAAAAGTGGATGTTGGCCTTCTATGTGATGCCTTCTTAGAGTGGAGAGGTATTTTGAAAACTCAGTGGAGGTTGGATATTGTAAATTATGTTAGCCTGCCAGGATTTGCCTATGACTCTTTTCTGTTAAAAACACAGCAGGAATTAGAGATGCTTAGTAGCCCACACAGATATCATTGCATTCAAACAAATGTGCGTGGGGGCTACACAAGTGTTGTGCGTCGTTTTGTACGCACCAATAACATCTACACGAACCCTCAGTTTAATCCAAAACATGATAGAAACACTTTCCTTTTATATCTTGACTTCAACAGTCTTTATCCCACTGTAATGCAAGAGAAGTTACCATGTGGAGATATGAGAAAACTAGATGAGACAGAAATGCACTGGTTTTTGAGCGGGAGGGGGGCTAGGTCAATCAAGCAACCGATGGCGATTTTGGATACCTCATTCTGTGCGATACTGAGGCTGTCTCACGTGAAGTCATTGAGAAAACGGATGACCTCCCACTGACCATCAGAAGACACAATATCATCAATAGAGATATATCGTCAGCCGCACACGAATGGTATGAAGAAGAAAACCGTCCAGTACCGTGTAAGAACATAAAACAGATTGGAACACATGTTGCTCAGGAGAAAATGCTGTTTGCTCTCTCCCTCCTTAAACTGCTTATTCAACTAGGCCGGGTTGTTAAAAAGTGCATGCTATTTATATGTTTAAGCAAAAGCACTTTCTTGCGGGCTTCATTCAGGATAACATAAAAGCCCGCAAAAGTGCAATCAAGTGTATTTCAAACAGCATTTTTGGTCGATTCCTGATGAACGCGGCCAAATATAGTGAAGACATAGATATTGTCACCAACCGCGAAAAGTTTTTGAAGCTGGCCCGAAGTCCTTACTTTAAACGCGTTGTACCCTTCAATGATGGTCATGTAGTTGCAGTTCGCCATAAGAAATATTCACAGGCGAATCATCCAAACTACATTGGCTACTACGTCCTAGAGCTGTCCAAGCTGCGACTATATGATTTCTTTTGCAGTATCATGAAGGCTCATTACGGGTATCGGGATAATCTAGTGTATTGTGACACTGATTCCTTAATAACAGAAACTGAAACTCCTGATCTATTAACAGAGTACTCGCAGGAACCCTTTAAAAGCTATATAGACACAAGTAACTTTAGCTCCTCACATTCCTTGTACAACACAGACAACAAAGGCAAGCTCGGATTTCTCAAGTCTGAAGTGCGGGAAAGAACCATCTCAGAATTTGTAGGTGTAAGACCGAAGTGCTACTCCATCCTCTTGGCAGACGGTGACCGGTTAAGTTCAGTTAAGAGCGCCCTGCTGGGCACCCCTACTCCCGTCACCCTCTCGCTTCCGTTAGTCCGAGAGGGGGTGAGGGGGAGGGGGGGATGATGAAAAAAAGAGATGGGGGGGGTGTAGGGGGGGGTCCAGATACCCCTCTTCCGTAACCCCTGCTTGACCTTCCAGTCCCCAGAGGCAACCCCACTTCCATACATATATATATATACTATATATATATATATATATATATATATATATATATATATATATATATATGTATATATATATATATATATATATATATATATATATATATATATATATATATATATATATATATATATATATATATATATATATATATATATATATATATATATATATATATATATATATATATATATATATATATATATATATATATATATATATATATATATATATATATATATATATATATATATATATATATATATATATATATATATATATATATATATATATATATATATATATATATATATATATATATATATATATATATATATATATATATATATATATATATATATATATGGAGACCATAGCTGATTTTCAGCCGCCGCCGAGTGGCTTAAAACTACTCACATGCTGTACAGAAGACCACCTATCAACCCGGACTTTAGGTTCTAGGATTAAAGATCAGCTCCGAAAGGGCAGCATGAACTAATGCAAGATGGCGCCACTATAAACACTCGCCTGCGCCAGATCGGGCTGGGCCGACCATCAGGACCCACCGGGACGAAGCCTTGGACCGACCATCAGGACCCATCGGGAAGAAGCTTTGGACCGGCCATCAGGATCCACCAGGAAGAAGCCTACCGGCGCAATAGGCCAAGACGTAAAAAAAAAAAAAAAAAAAAAAAAAAAATATATATATATATATATA
>NC_066567.1:8054984-8064984 GCF_024679095.1 Eriocheir sinensis
TTTTTACCTGTCTAGTTTCGTTCTGTCAATCTCTTATGCTTCGGAAGGGTTGGTAATAGGACTGGTGGAGAGGGGAAGGGTTGGTAATGGGACTGGTGGATAGGAGAAGGGTTGGTAATGGGACTGGTGGATAGGGGAAGGATTGGTAATGGGATTGGTGGAGAGGGGAAGGGTTGGTAATGGGACTGGTGGATAGGAGAAGGGTTGGTAATGGGACTGGTGGATAGGGGAAGGATTGGTAATGGGACTGGTGGATAAGGAAAGGGTTGGTAATGGGACTGGTGGATAGGGGAAGGGTTGGTAATGGGGCTGGTGGAGAGGGGAAGGGTTGATAATGTGACTGGTGGATAGGGGAAGGGTTGATAATGTGACTGGTGGATAGGGGAAGGATTGGTAATGGGACTGGTGGATAGGGGAAGGGTTGGTAATGGGGCTGGTGGAGAGGGGAAGGGTTGATAATGTGACTGGTGGATAGGGGAAGGGTTGATAATGGGACTGGTGGATAGGGGAAGGGTTGGTAATGGGACTGATGGATAGGGGAAGGGTTGATAATGTGACTGGTGGATAGGGGAAGGGTTGATAATGTGACTGGTGGATAGGGGAAGGATTGGTAATGGGACTGGTGGATAGGGGAAGGGTTGGTAATGGGACTGGTGGATAGGGGAAGGATTGGTAATGGGACTGATAGATAAGGGAAGTGTTAGTAATGGGACAGGTGGAGAGGGGAAGGGTTGGTAATGGGACTGGTGGATAGTGTTTATATCTACCTATCAGTCTGTCCGTATCAACACCATTATCCCCACTTCCAGGTAACTTTCCAACGAGGACCAGACGGCGGAGAAGACGCAGAAGATGAAGATGACCTCGGACACGCACACACCCACGAAGACATCGACGGAGACCCACAAACACACGCCATACAACACGGGCGGAGGAACGGGCGTCGGGTGGCCAGTAGCAGGGGCTTGGTGCGTGCTGCCTTCTCTCAGGTGGTGGTGAGGGCGAGGTACCAGGTGAGGGGGAGTGCCGGGGGCTTCCTTACCTTCAGGGAGAGTGGGAACTTGACCCTCACCGCCCCGACCGTCTTTCTAACATCCCGACTTGGTCTCATCCTCCCGCCCCCGACGCCGCCGCTGTCCTCACCGCAACGGAAGGTCAAGACGCCTCATAGGTTAGTTAGTTGGTTAGTTACACACACACATACATACACACACACAAAGGACCCCTCTCTCGAAATTGACCTCTCTTCTGGCCTCCTGTTTTCTTTATTCTTTTGTTTGGAGCGGCGTCTAGCGTTTTGTTGTTGTTGTTTTTGCCTACCTACTTTGCTGTAAAACACACACACACACACACATGCACGCAAGAACACAGTGAGTCAGAAAAAACGATGCAATATAAGAAAACAAAACAAAAACAACGATCTCTTTTCTTGGTACCTACGTCATGTTACTGAAGTGTTACCTGATGCTCTCTCTCAGGCGTCACGGGGGCCGGGTCAAGATCGTGCGGGTTCGAAGTGAGATCTCCACCGTCCCCACCACGCTCACCCTCCAGCCAGCCGCCCACCCGCCGCAGTGGGTGAGGCAGCAGGTGCAGACCAAGGTGAGTAATGGAAGTAGTAGTAGTAGTAGTGGTGGTAGTAGTGGTAGTAGTAGTAGCGGTAGCAGTAGTAGTAGTAGTAGTAGTAGTAGTGGTAGTGGTGGTAATAGAAGTATTATTATTAGTGGTGGTAGTAGCAGTAAGTATAGGGAGCTTCACTTGCTGTCCTTCCTCGCTTACCAAAGACAAATGAATCACTGTGAGTCGTTATAAATCGTCGTAGTCTCTGTAAATCATCATTATCTTCGCAACTTATCGTTATTTCGTTATCCACCTTCCGTCGGAGCAGCTTGAGGAGCTGTCCGGGGACCTAAGCCACGGGCACGGCGCGGTGAGGCTGCTGCTGCACCGCTGGGGGAAGCTGCTCAAGCGACTCATCCACCGCACGGCGCGCGCCATCGCCTAGACGCTGCCCTTCCCGCCCCTCCCTCCCCACTCACCCGCACACCTGGACCTCCTGCTGTTGATAATTAACGATCAAAGAATCCTCGAGACAGGCAATACAGATCAAAAAGTTTAGACAAGTCGGTCTGTTAACTCCAAGGCAGGCAAGGCAAGGAGGGAGTGTCCGGATAGAGAAAGATGGAAACTTCTGCCGTGGCCATCCCCTGGTGGGAGCTCCTAAGAGCAGGCGTCGATGAGATGATGATGATGAATGAATTGAGAGGAATCACAGCAGAAATGTTGAAGTGTGGAGATGAAGTTACTATATGAATGGTCAAGATATGTGAAGTGGCCTGGGAAGGGGGTGGGGGGAGGTCCCAGCAGACTTGACAAAAGCCATCATGGTCCCAGTTTACAAGGGGAAGGGCAGGAGAGGGGAGGTGGGAGTTGTAGGGGTATAAGTCTGCTTAGTGTAGGCTACCTGGAAAGGTATATGGAAAAGTCCTAATTGAGACTGCGCAAAGACTTACAGAAGAGAAAATCAGTGAAGAACAAGGCGACTTCAGGAAGGGAAGAGGATGTGTGGATCAGATATTTTCCTTCAGGATGGTGTTTTATTAGAAAAAATATTAGCAAAAGGAAAAAATACTATGCTGCCTTCATGGATCTAGTTATTCTAAAGAAAGTTTATGACAGAGTCGATTGGCTGGCATTGTGGGACGTCTTAAAGATATATGGTGTGGGAGGAAAACTGCTTAATGCAATAAAGTCTTTCTATGAGGATGCATCTGCATGTGTCAAAATTACTGGAGAAACAAGTGAACATTTTGAGATGAAAGTGGGCTAAGGCAGGGGTGTGTCATGTCATCGTGGTTGTTCAATATTTATATGGATGGTGTTATGAGAAATGAAGGGCAAAGTTGGGGAAATTGAAGTAAAAATGTATGCTGAGGGAGGGAAGGAAGTGGGTGATGAATTCAATCTTATTTGCTGATGACACGGTGCTCAATGCAGAAAATGAAAGTGACTTACAAAATTTGGTCAGTGTTTTTGATAGTGTATGTAAAAGGAGAAAGTTGAAAGTAAATGTCAACAAAAGTAAAGTGATGGCTTGTGAGCAGAGTAGAAGGGAGGTTGTAGAGTTTGTATGCCCATATAGAGTGGGCATTGAATGTGAAAAAGAATGCCAAATAATTTTGAATGGTGAAGAAATGGAGGAGGTTAACGAGTTTAAGTACCTTGGATCAGTTATGTGTAAGCATGGTGGTACAGAAGGAGAGAAAAGAGAAAGGGCATTGCAAGGATTGATTGATTGGAGGAGAAGCTGCGGATCCATCTCTGGCATGCCATCTCATTGTTGGGGGCTGAATTTCTCCATGGCATGGACTGGACCTCTGCCAGACAGCTGGAGAAAGCTGCCATGGCACAAACCCGACTGATGGAGACAACTGATTTCTTCTTCCACATCATGTTTGGCCCTGAAATATGAGTACAAGTTCAAATAAACAACATAATATATATATATATATATATATATATATATATATATATATATATATATATATATATATATATATATATATATATATATTAATTGGGATGTTTTTCTTGATTAGTGTACTATACTAAAAGAGGTTAACCTGGTAGCTGCAGGGATCATGTTTCTTAAAGGCCCCTCCGAGCGAGAAAAATGAGAAAAAATTATCACTCACGCAAACCATTTCATAATATATATCAACACATTTGTGATCAGTTTATGCATCATATATTTTTGGGGGTTTATATCATGACAAAAATGTGGCCCATCGCTGGTACACGGTAAAGCCACAAATTTGGCCTGTTGCTGCTACCAGGTTAAGTTGGACTATGAATGGACAGATGTTGTTTTAAGAGCATCAGAAATAAACTTATGGGACTGATATATGATAATTAAATCTGTGATATTTATTAAGATGTGTCCAGTGATTTAATTGGCAAAGAATTGCAAAACACAAGCTAAGAAAATAAAAGTACTGAACTGATGGACGACGACACAGGAAATGGCCGTCGGAGAAATAAGAATGGATTAGTAATTAACATACCCGAAGCAAGCACTAAAAGACATTGCATCGACATAAGTATGTGATAGAATAACAGACATTATCTACATGAGTTATTTACTGCACAGTGCACACTATATGGGCTGGCAACATTGTCTTATTTTCTAGCAATTGAAGTTGCTTATATTGTGCATTATATTCTTGCATGGGAATGATTGCTTGATGCTGGATGATAAAAACTAAATGATTAAACAATAATGTTATGTGGCGAATACCAGCTTGAGGTCACTCTAGGTCTAGGAGGACTTGCTCGTTGTTGTCAATGTCATCACGATCACTGCAAATAGATACATTACAATTAGAAATGCTTTGGTACCTGCCCTATATCTATATCTATACTTGTCCAGAAGTCAAAACTCTTGACTCATGGACCAATTTGCAATTTTTTTTGTTCAAAAAGATTTTAGCATTGTTGATTGACTTTAATAGCTATTTGGGAGTAAGACTAAGAATAATCATAAAATTCACTTTTAGATCTTCATAAGAAAGGAAGCTGCAAATAACAAAAGCCATAATATACTGTGAACTAATTAATTTTAAATGTGAAAAAAAAGACATGACCAAAACAAATTAAACAATACTACAATGCTAGCTAGCATGGGTATTAGTATCATTTTGCAACACCCAGGGATTGCTGGGAGGTATTTTACAGGAAGGATAGCTACAGTTCGTTAAGTAGGATCAATGAGGTTAGGTGACGTTTATAATTTTTTGTTAAGTTAAAATAAGGCAACATTCTGAATGATAGTTAGTTTGGTAAAAAATTTACGTCCAAAATCAAAATGTTTGTTTGAAAAATACTCAGTAACACAAATCGGAAATTTATCTGAGTTAGGAGAGGTGAACTTATATTACGTTAGGTATGTCAGAGCAAGGTTTCTAAACAAGTTGATTTAGGATTAAAGGAAAAAAGTCATAAGTGATGCAAGCTTGAGTACTAGAGCAAGTTCAGTTTAAGAGCTACCGGTACGTCAAATTGATTTGGTTTGGTTACTAAAATTAAGCAAAGGAAGGTAATTTTGTTAGGACACTTCTGACATTAAAGTTAGGTTAAAAATATCAACTTTTCTAAATAATTGTGGATTTGGTTAAAACTGGCTATCTTAAATAACAGATTAAGTTGAAATAACTATATGTCAATGATAAATTTACCCAGGTTAGGTTTGGTTTATTGCTGCTGGGAGGTTAGTCAAGTAAAAATTAAATAACAGACACTAGTGACCCAAATAGGTATTGTTTAGGGTTTGGTAAGATTGGTGGGAAACGTCTGTTGAAGTCAGTCACAAGATCAACAGGTGTGTTAGGTTTAAAGAGTTGAATATTGTAAAGGATAAGTCTGGCGAGGTAAAATATTGGCTCACCTGTGTTCGTTCCTTGGGTAGGAGTCTGTGGCTGCCGGTGTTGATCACAGGTAAGATACACGTGCGCCAGTGATGACTGAATCTTCACAGACTACCTAAGGTGAGTGATAACAGACACTGGATGCCCTCCAGGCGATGGCTGGGGGCTGTATAACGCCAGCCACACACTGCGGCCCGCGGGGCTTCCAGCAAGGTTCTTCTTCTTCTTCTTGGGTGGTTTTATGGGGCTAGTTAGGCTGTGGGGCCACAGCCTCTAGAGCCCCGTCAGTGGTAGTTGGTATCGGGTTTTTGTTTGTCGTTCTGTCACCAGGGTGGAGTTAGATTCTGTCGAGTTGCCCCGACTTCTGCAGGAAGGTTTGCGTACACTTGAGGACTTGGAAGGCTGTGTTGGGGTTGAGGGTGTCGCTGCCCAGCAGGTCCTCTAGGGTTGGCCTGTGGATGTGGAGGCTGGTTAGGGATGCTTTGAGGTTGGTGCGGAGGGAGTAGAATCTTGGGCAATGGAGGAGGAGGTGTTCTGGTGTGTCGGGTTGTGTGGGGCACCATGGGCAGTGTGGGTCCTGGACCATGTTCAAGCGGTGGAGGTGAGCGTTGAGGCGGGTGTGGCCAATCCTCAGGCGGGTGATGGCCGTGTCGAGGGGACGACTGGGGGAGTAGGTCCGCCAGTGCTGGGCAGGGGTGTGTCTGTATCGTCCAAGGGTGAGCTGTCTGAGGTCAACTGTTAGTCTGGTGGTCCAGTGTCTGTTGGAGGACTGTCGGAGGTGGGTCAGTAGGTCACTGTGGTCTGGTGGTCTATCTATTGGTTGGGGGTGTGAGTGTGCCAGGTTGGCAGCTTGGTCCACCACGGTGTTGCCCGCGATGCCAATATGGGAAGGGACCCACTGAAGGTGGACCCGTCTGCCCCCGGAGGTCAGCTGTGCCAGGAGGGAGTGGATGGCAAAGCATAGTGTGTGGTGTGTGTGAGGTTTGTGAGTTGAGATGAGTTGAAGGGAAGTGAGGGAGTCTGTAAAGAGGGAGACAGGTTGGTGTGGGGGAAGTGTTGTTGCTGCTGTGAGGCCTTCCCTGATGGCAAAGAGCTCTGCCCCTAGGATGGTGGTGTGGGGATGGAGCTTCCAGTTTGTGGAGGTGTGTAGGGCTGGGAGGTAATCGGCAGCACTGGTGGAAGGAGGGGAGGGGATGTGGGAGCCATCGGTGAAAATGAAAAAGGTGTTTTTGTGTTTTGTGGAGAGGAGGGACAGGAAGAGGGCCTTCTCCTGGTGTGGGCAGTCTGCTTTGGTCCACGGCGACTGAAGGTCAAGGGAAATGAAGGAGGGAAAGGGGACCCATGGACCCAGGGGAGAGAGGTGTGCTAGGGGGGAGAATGGTGGAGGGGTGACGGAGAGGGAGGTGTAGATAGAGAGGGCTCGAGTGATGAATGGGGTGTGAGCTCGGAAGGCCTGTGGGGCTGGAAGTGGGTCAGGTCGGTGTTGGGATAGGACAGTGTGAAGGGAGGAGTGAGGGGAGGATGTTATTCTGTGGAAGGTGGTGACTGTCTTGGTGTTGCGCCTGTGGTCTAGTGAGGGAATGCCCACCTCTGCCTGCAGGGCCAGGGTGGGTGACGACCTGAAGGCACCGAGGGCTATCCTAAGTGCGGTGTTCTGCACCACCTGCAGCTGTAGAAGGAGCGTCGGGGAAGCCGAGCCGTAAACGTCACATCCGTAGTCTATTTTACTACGGATGTAGGCACGGTAGAAGTGGAGGAGTGTGACTCTGTCGGCTCCCCACTTGACGCCCGCCAGGGCCCTCATGAGGTTCAGCCGGGGCAGACAGGAGGTTCAGAGGTCACTTATGTGGTGCCTCCATGTAAGGCGAGGGCCATCCAACACTAGACCCAGGAATCTGTGTGTTGTGCGGAAAGGGATGACTGTGCCTGTTAGGTGTGCTTGAGGGATGGCAGGGATGCGGCGACGGGTGAAGCACATGAGGCATGACTTTGGTGCACAGAGGGTGAGGCCCAAAGAGACTATACACGAAGAGATAGTGGTATGTAGTAATTCCTCGGGCGTGCGGAAGTAGCGCCATCTATTGCAGCCCACCAAAAACGTCACTTTTCAGGGGTAGCTTTACTATTTTTGAAGTACCTGCCACAGCACCCTATCCAGCCTTTACTTATTTTTTTCATTGTAAAATTATTTACTAATGGGATCTTGAAAAATATATTTGTTCTTATGTTTTATTAGGTATTATCTACACTATATCAATTTGTTATTTTAGGAAAAATATGGTGTAGAAAGCATTTGTTAATATATATATATATATATATATATATATATATATATATATATATATATATATATATATATATATATATATATATGTGTGTGTGTGTGTGTGTGTGTGTGTGTAGCAAACATATCCAGTGCTTTAAATACAAGCAAAGCATACAACATTCTATACATGGTAGATTACTATAATGCCTTTGCAACTGTGGTAACCCGGATGTCACACTGGTCCTGTGTCCCAGGGTAATGGGTTCCCTAACATCACACCCTCAAGGGCCAATGTTACAGAGATGAGCACCGAGGCCACGTGCTGCTACAGCGCATGCCCCCAACCGTACCTTTACCGTTTGCAAAATGCTCTTAGCTGAGTAAAAATATCATACTAACTGTACAAGTGCCAGATAATGGCAAGCATTGCATACTGCTTGACAGGGCAGAGAACAAAAGCTTCTAAGCATTACAACTGAAATAAATGGGAGACACTTAAAGCTTCTTAACTGAAAATGACCCGATTTATAACAGGCAAAACCAACAATGGTGCGTTGTATACAATGAAAACTGTATAAAAATGTTGCAAGGCACATCAATATAAGAGCAAAGCATCATAAAACATGCTGAAATACATGATGGAGGACATCAAGAAGGTAACACATGAGTTGTCTTAAATGGAATGCAATAACTTGGTGGTCCTGGGAGACAGGCGAGCCTGGAGGTGAAAATGGGATGAAGGACACGGTATGATCTCAAGCTCTGACCTTGGTGTCAGGGTCATGAAGATATTAACCCTATACGTTCCGACCCCTTGAGATTTTTCGCCCTCGTATAGCCAGCATCGTATTGATTTTTCAGAACAACAATAACGCTCGTGAACACTAAGTACTGGAACCTAATCAATGGTGTAAAGCAATAGTGAATAATGAGTGAAAAGAAACTCTCAAGAAATAAAATCCTTTTCTCCCTCTTCCTCCTATTCTTCCTTCTTTTCTTCTTCTTCCTCCTCTTCCTATTCTTCCTTCTTTTCTTCTTCTTCTTCCTCTTCTTCCTTCTTTTCCTCCTCCTCTTCTTTCTCCTTTTCTTCTTCCTCCTCTTCCTCTTCTTTCTCCTTTTATTCTTCCTCTTCCTCTTCTTCCTCCTCTTCCTCCTTTTCCTTTTCTCGCTAGCTTCTCGCCTCTTTTTCTTCCTCTTCCTTTTCTTCTGCCTCTTCCTCTTCTTCCTCTTCCCTTCCTTCTTCCTCTTCTTCTTCATCTTCCTCCTCTTCCTGTTCTTCCTCCTCCTCCTCTTCTTCCTCTATTTCCTCCTCTTCTTCCTCTTACTCTTCTTCCTGCTCTTCCTCCTTTCCTTCCTCCTCTTCTTCCTCCTTTTCCTCTTCTTCCTCCTCTTCCTCTTCTTTCTCCTTTTCCCTCTTCCCTCTTTTCCCCCTCCTCTTCCTCTTCTTCTTTTTCCTTTTCCTCTTCCTCTGCTTCCTACTTTTCCTCCTCTTCCTAGCTTCTCGTCCTACTCTTCTTCCTCATTCTTCCTCTCACTCTTCCTTTTCTGCTTCCTTCTCATCTTCTTCTTCCTTTTCTTGATTTTGCTCTTCTTCTTCCTCCTCTTCCTCTTTCTCTTCTTCCTCCTCCCACCTCTTCCTCTATTTCCTCCTCTTCTTCCTCTTCCTCTTCTTCATCCTCTTCCTCCTTTTCTTCCTCTTCTTCCTACTCTTCCTAGTCGTCCTCTTCAGACTTCTTCCTCTTCTTCCTCCTGAGTGTCCCCTTCCCTCTTTTCCTCCTCTTCTTCCTCTTCTTCCTCCTCTTCTTCTATACTTTTCCACCTCTTCCTAGCTTCTCGTCCTCTTCTTCTTCCTCTTCTAGCTTCTTCCTCCTTTTCCTCCCCTACCTCTTTTTCTTCCTCTTCCTTATCTTCTTCCTCTTTTTCCTCCTCTTCTGCATCTTCCTCTCCTTCCTCTTCTTCTTCCTCCCTCCTCTTCCTCCTATTTCCTCCTCTTCTTCCTCTTCTTCCTCTCTTCATCCTCTTCTTCCTCCTTTTGGTGATGATGGTGATGGTGGTGATGATGATGGTGGTGATGATGGTGATGATGATGATGATGGTGGTGATGATGATGGTGGTGATGATGATGGTGATGATGGTGGTGATGATGATGGTGGTGATGATGATGGTGGTGATGATGATGGTGGTGATGATGGTGGTGATGATGGTGATGATGGTGGTGATGATGATGGTGGTGATGATGATGGTGGTGATGGTGATGGTGGTGATGATGATGGTGGTGATGGTGATGATGGTGATGGTGGTGATGATGATG